>NC_036655.1:388852-475608 GCF_002806865.2 Cucurbita pepo subsp. pepo | reverse complement strand
GAGAGAGAGAGAGAGAGAGAGAGAGAGAGAGAGAGAGAGAGAGAGAGAGAGAGAGATGAGATTAGTACCACTGATCGAATAAAACCTTCGAATATGGCCACTTGTCTAGCAGACAAACCCTGATATAGAACAGATTCAGCTTCCAAACTGAAAAAAACCCAACAGTTCCAAACAACACAAAGAGAGAGAAAACTCAGTAAAGAAACAATTTTGAAGCAATTAAAACAATTATAAACAGAAAACAAAAGAGATCAAAGAACAAGAAACAAAACCCATTAAGAAAAATTGGGTGTGTTCTTGAGCTGGATTGAGTATCAACAAACTCATCGACATCCCAAACCGGCCCCTTGTCTTTTGCAGTTTGAGTATCCATTTTATATAAACCTAACCACCCTTGGATCTTGTGGCTCAAACAAATGATACTCAAAGGAAGATGCGTGGGTAGCTTCTGCGCTATTGGGTGGTATTATTTATATATGATATTTGGAAGACTCTAGGCCATGTCTTTGTCCTCCTTCATTTCTATACAAATACAAGGAAGTTTCATGGCAGACAGATATTTTGACCAACATTAGGGTTTTGGAATTCTCGAGTAATTTCATTCCATAAAATTTGGGTTAATTTACGTTCAAAAGTTGTTCATGACATATGCCTAGCCTAGATATCTTTTCTTTCAAGATTAGTGGTGGGTTGCTTTCAATACTTATTTAAATAATACAATTATCCATGTATGTCACGTAAGCTCGTTATTTGTGATTATTTTAAGCTCACCGCTATTAGATATTGTCTGTTTTGACCTGTTATGTATAGTCATTAGTTTCAGAGCTTTTAAAATGCGTCTGTTAGGTAGAGGAATGTTTCGTCCCCCTCTCTAACCGATGTGGGATTTCACAAACCAGCTCCTTCGGAGCCCAACGGTTTCGTTCTTTTATCCAACCGATATGGGATCTCAGAATCCACCCCTCTCCAACCTGATGTCTACCTCTGATAGCATTTGTAACAGCTCGAGCTCACCACGAGCAGATATTGTCTATTTTGGCCTGTTACGTATCATAGTCAGCCTCACGGTTTTTAAAACGCGTTTGGTAGGGAGAGGTTTCCACACCTTTATAAGGAATGTTTCGTTCCCCCTTTCCATCCGATGTGGGATCTCACAATCCACCCACTTAGGGGCTAGCGACTTCATTCCCCTCGAGCCCACCACTAGCAGATATTGATCATTTTGGCCCGTTACGTATCATAGTCAGCCTCACGGTTTTTAAAACACGTCTAGTAGGGAGAGTTCTCCACACTCTTATAAGAAATGTTTCGTTCCCCTCTCCAACTAATGTGGAATCTCACAATCCACCCTCCCCCACCCTTGGGGGCTAGCGGCTTCGTTCCCCTCTCCAACCAATATGGGATCTCACAATCCACTCATCTCCAACTTGGTGTTGGGCTTTATTACCATTTGTAACAGCCCAAGTCCACCGCTGGGAGATATTGTCCGCTTTGACCCCTTACATATCACCGTCAATCTCACGGTTTTTAAAATGCGTATGCTAAGGAGAGGACCGTCAGTCTCATGAAAGTTTAAGTATATATTAAATTTTTTAATGATATATCTTAAGTTCAAGGACCAAAGTGTTCATGTACATACATGTGAATATGAGTATCTTACGTAATGAGTTTGTATAAGACAGGTTCATGTAGAGACAGATTGAACCATTGAGATAAACAATGAATAAACCCTAAATCCGACAAAGATCAGTCGTCAATACAATTTGTCAAAAAAAAGATAAAAAATTTTAATGACTCGACTTTAAGCTTACTATCAAATTAGACTCGACCTTTGCCTTAGTAACTATCTTAGATCTTCGACTTTGATGTCATTCACTCATCTACGTGATTCTATGCATTCAATCGAACATCTGAAAATTGGGTTTTCACGATAGCCTTTAAGATCGACTTAATTTTCTAAACTTTCCAATTAGTTTTGAACGGTTTGATCTTGATCTGACCTAACGGATATGTGTTATCATTATTGCTAGCTCAACTATACCTCGACAACAACCATCTACAACCCTAATTAGCATCCATAGTTTCTTTGTTCTCTTGGCAACGTTCAGTCAACATTTCTCGTGTAGATTTTCTGTAGTCAATTGTCATTACATTACATCCTAAATTGAGTTTACGCTGACCTTCTTCTACCGCTGCAGATTCTACTATAATGAACATTACAGATAGCGACCCTCAAACTCATGCTACAAATGAAACCTCTCCCTAGTAGACGCATAAACTTTTTCTACCTTGAGGAAAAGCTCGGGAGGGAAACCCCAAAGAGGATAGTATCTAGATGAGTACAGGTTCCGCTGCGTAACTCTGAAAGACACGTTTTAAGACCGTGAGGTTGATGACGATGCATAATGGGCAAAACCGGATAATATCGGTTAACGGTGTGCTTGGGTTGTTACATTCTCCCTAAATTATTACATTAAATCTTGAGAAGTACCCGTTAATTACAATTCGTATTATACACATCTTTTTAAATCAAGAATTATATTCTATCCATGTTTGTACTTTGAATGACCAAATGTGTGATGTCCCACGTTTGTGAGGAGGAGAACAAAACACCATTTATAAGGGTGTAAAAACCTTCCCCTAGCATTTTAAGGTCTTAGTCCAGAACAAAACATCGTTTATAAGGGCGTGGAAACCTTACCCTCGCGATAAATTACTAAGGAAAATATTTAAATAAACACATAAAATATTGAATTGTATATAATAATATATATATATATATATATATATATTAAATACATGATTGACTTTCAGTTATTTTATTTTATTTTATTTATAAATATTTTAATTAATTTATTTGGGATTATTAAATTAATTTCTGTTAAATCAAGAGACGTCAGCATGTTTGAAAGAACCCGAGTTTAGGTTTGTCTGTCCATTTAAAATATTAAATACTTTCTCATAATTTAATTTTTTTAAAAAATTAGATTAATTTAATTTTTACTGCTCAATGGCACAATATCTACCATTCAAAAGCGTAAATAGATCTGAAAATATTATTACTGAACGAAACAATACAGAGTTAAGAATGAACCTTCGTTGATAATAAAATAAAATATACTACTAATCAAATAATAAAGAAAAAATATTAACCGATTACGAATATCTAAGATATATTCCATAACTAATATATTCTAGCAATAAGTTGCATTAAATTCCGACACGTAATTATAGGAATTCTATGGTTAAACGTGTTTACAATTTTATGTTGGGTGATCTCTTCGTAATTTTCCTGGAACATATGTGAGTGAAGTCAAAACATGCTAGACGGACTCGTATTGGTCTGTAGGGATAGTCTTCGCTCTTAAGAAGTAAGAAGTAGGTAACTTGATCTGTCGTAGGTGATGCCAGAAGAACGTTGAGGCCATGAAATACTGAATTTGGATCCCGAATTATGGGCATGGATCGTTACAAAACGTGTGTACGATATGAAATATTTAATAAAGAAAAATTAATATTATATATATTTTAAGTTAAATTTTATCAAAATGAACCCTATATTTAAATTTAAAAAACTATTTAAGTTGGATTAAATTTTATTTTATTTTAGATTAAATAAATAAATTCAATTTTAAGATTGGATTTGCATATATTTATAATTTATCAATATTAAATAATAAAATTATTAAAAAAAGAAAGTCTCTAGAAAATCAATCCCCATCAATTATATATATATATATATATACACAAAGTTTAACTTTTTAATCTTTTTGGTTTTTAATTTTGAAAAATGGTGATGGTATTCTTTAAAAAAAAAAAAGAAAAGGTTGCTTAAACCGATCACAAAATAAAGTTTGTTCACCAAACAATTTTCAAATAATAATAATAAAATATAGAATCCATAATTTTCAAGATGTTCGAGACAATGTATAACGACCCAAAATTTCCACATATCTAGAGTTACCATTAACGTCTCATGTTCATCTCTAATGCAGAATATAACTCTAAGAATGCTCATCTTTATTAGCGGAAAAATTTAAAACTTCAAAATATGTTAAAACATTATAAAACACTGTCGGACTTACGTATTTCAAACATCATGCTGGAGTTCAAAATAAGATAAAACAATTCCAAATTAAATAATTTAAATAAATGAAATGCAAACATCCTATCCTAACCAAGACTATGAATTTTAAATATGCAACTATCCTATGCACGCGCCACAGTCTCTGATCACGATGTCGTTGTCAACCGTACATGGGTGTCTTGCCTTTACCTGAATAACAATATAGCACACGGCCTTAGTATTTCGAAGAAGTACTCAGTATGTGACCCCACTATAGGAGTCATGTTAATGCAAACACATGCAATCATGAATTAAGGACCTATCGCTAATCATCTTAAGGGTGACCTCCAATCTCAGACAAATTGGATGTGTAGTACTTCCCTACACACGACTCACACGTGCGAGTGTGAATCCCCAGGGCGCTCGCACACGCCCTGGAGCCACTGGTCAAGCTAATCTGTAGCGACGTCCAGAGGTCAGCGGAACCCCATAGTGTCAAGCGCCTCATGAACATCCTCATCTGTGTGTATTCGCACTCATCATACGGTGCGCGTCCGCGCTCATCAGCCCTATGCTTATGAACATACAATATGCATGAGGTCCCTCTAAGTCCAATTATACATCTCTTCTAACACAACCCTCTAGTCTCATCTCTTGGTTACACTATGTAACACGTGCTCGTGGATATTTACATTAATATCACTTTCATACTCTTAGGGTTGTGTCTTATGTTGATCTAACGACATGATGCAATATGACAAACAATATCGTAAGACATGTTCAACATAGAAAACATCATCATGCATACATCATAGTCATCACAACACAACTTCATACTCATACATCATCATAATTCAAACAATCTTTAGTCTATCCTATAGTAAGACCACTTACTTGGTTGGCCTTGGCCGAAATATCCTCTAATTAGCTAAACGTAAGCTCCCGTTCCGTGAGAGCTGCTTCCTACGTTGTCGAAGTTTGTTTCCTATCACACTGTTCGCCACCTTCCATTAATATTTTACAATTAATTTACTAATAATTCAATAAATGTGAAATATGGCTCTAAAACGGCCTCGGATACCTTAATCGGGGCCGAAAACAGGTCCGGGAGGGTCAAAACAGTGAAACTGGGCTGAAAACAGGGGAGCCGAGTCGAATAGCCGCTAGGAGCCGCCGGAGGAGCCGTCGAGCTGTTTGCGCTGAGCCGAGCCGAGCCGAGGGACCACCTGCGCCACTGTATGCCACGTGGCAGAATCAGAGCACGCCATGTCGCGCGGTGTGCATCGGGTCGAGGCGAGGGTCGCACTCCAGTTCGAGTCGACTGCTACAGAAGGCTACTGGGTCGGGCTGGTTGTTGGGCCTCGGTTTAGTAGATTGGGGCGCAAGTATATGGATTGCAGGCTAGTTCGATTGGACCGTGGGTCTGGTCTTGGGTCGGTTCAGCTGAACTGTGACTTCTGGGCTGGATTGAGGTTTGGGCCGCTGTAATTGGGCTGGGCCGAAGGCAGAGGCCAAGAGGAAAGAAGTCGGGCTGCTCTATCGTGTTTTGGGTTCGGGTTGACCCAAATTTGTGGATCTCGTCTTCCTTACCCAACTTCGGCCGATTTTCCGGCGCATTTTCTCTCTCCTTCCTGCAGCGTTTTCGTTGCCAATTTCGGTCCTCTTTCTTCCTTTTCCTCTCTGTTTGTCGGTCCAATTTCGGTCCTCGTTGCCAATTTCGGTCCAAATTTGTGGATCTCGAAGTTTAGTGGCCTAAAAGTTCCTAAAACCACATATGTAAGAACGTTTAGGAAAATTCAATTTTTCGACCTTGATTACCGACGATGGCGCTTACGAAAAGGCACAAAACGTAACCTGAATTATTTTGCTTTCGTTAGAGATCCTTCTCGTGGTGGTAACTGAGTGTTTGGCGTCGATTTTAGGGTGGTTTAGGGCTCGTCGGAGGGATTGGAAACTCGCTGACGTTATTCAAAATCTCTCTCTCTCTCGTATTTTCGTTCTTTTCTCTGTTGAAGGTATTCTGATCGATTCTAGGAGTCGTGGGCTGAAGGCTGAGCGAGGTGTGGCTGTCTTTCGCATGGGGTCCGCGAAACTCGGTGGTTGCCGGAAAACTCGCGATGATATGTGGAAATCACTACAAGGGAAGTAAGATTCGGATTACCTTGTTGATCGAATATCTCAAGGCAAGAACATTGTTTGAGATTCGAATCACTCCACAAGCAAGATCGATCATGTCTAGCTTGAATGATTCTTGTTGATCAAATATCTCAACGCAAGAACACTTGTTTGAGATTCGAATCACTCCACAAGCAAGATTGATCATGTCGAGCTTGAATGATTCTACATGCAATCTAAACTACATAGAATTGCAAAGAAACTTAGTCATTGGCTAAAGAAAGCACAAATGCTCCTCTTACTATATTTTTCAACTCTACTTACAAATACAACATACATAGCTTTATATAGCCTCAAAATGAAACTATTGAAGGCATTCCAAGGGTGGTAACATTCATACTTAATAACCATAATTAACCATTATGTAATTGTAACCTAAAGTAAATAAAAAGTCTTAAAATACATTAATGAAATACAATAACTCTAAATTATAATCCACCCAAAATTTATAACATGAAACTTCATTCTTCTTGACTGTGGCATGAATTGAAATATCTTTTGATAAATTTCAACAATATTTTATTCACATCTTCATTGAAGTATATTGTATGATGGATGTCTCTTGGTTCATATCATTCTCCACTTCTTCAAGAGGATTCGTCCTCGAATCTATTTGTGAAACTTTGCTGCAAAAAATAAGTTATGGAAATACGAAGGACCTCACAACACTCTCTCACGTGTATATGCTCAAGGAATTTTAGGCCACTCTTTTTACACTCGTTTACACAAATGAAGCTCCCATTCTCCCCTCTCAAAATTTTAAATAGAGCAAAGATTGAATTTTGAACTCTGGGTCGATTAAAAACTAAAAAGATGAAAATAAATAAAAATCAAATTGAGAAGAAACGCAAAGGAAACATATATCCGATCTTGAGCCTGAAGCTCTGATACCAAATGATAAGATAAGGAATCAATACAAGGGGAATAAGATTCGGATTACCTTGTTGATCGAATATCTCAAGGCAAGAACACTTGATTGAGATTCGAATCACTCCACAAGCAAGATCGATCATGTCTAGCTTGAATGACTCTTGTTGATCAAATATCTCAAACACTTGTTTGAGATTCGAATCACTCCACAAGCAAGATTGATCATGTCGAGCTTGAATGATTCTACATGCAATCTAAACTACATAGAATTGCAAAGAAACTTAGCCATTGGCTAAAGAAAAGCACAAATGCTTCTTTTAATATATTTTCCAAGTCTACCTTACAAATACAACATACATGGCTTTATATAGCCTCAAAATGAAACTATTAAAGGCATTCCAAAAGTTGTAACATTCATACTTAATGGCCATAATTAGCCATTATGTAAATGTAACCTAAAGTAAATAAAATGTCTTAAAATACAATAACTCTAAATTACTCTAAATTGTAACCCACCCAAAATTTACAACAATCAAACTTCATTCTTCTTCAATGTAGCATGAATTGAAACATCTTTTGATAATTTTGACAACCTTTTCTTCACATCTTCATTGAAGTATATTGTATGATTGATGTCTCTTGGTTCATATCATTCTCCACTTCTTCAAGAGGATTCGTCCTCGAATCTATTTGTGAAACTTTGCTGCAAAAAATAAGTTATGGAAATACAAAAGACCTCACAACATTCTCTCACGAGTATACACTCAAGGAATTTTAGGTCACTCTTTTTGCACTCATTTACACAAATGATACTCATTCTCACCTCTCAAAATTTTAAATAGAGCAAAGATTGAATTTTGAACTCTGGGTCGATTAAAAACTAAAAAGATGAAAATAAATAAAAATCAAATTGAGAAGAAACGCAAAGGAAACATATATCCGATCTTGAGCCTAAAGCTCTGATACCAAGTGATAAGATAAGGAATCAATACAAGGGGAATAAGATTCGGATTACCTTGTTGATCGAATATCTCAAGGCAAGAACATTTGATTGAGATTCGAATCACTCCACAAGCAAGATTGATCCTGTCGAGCTTGAATGATTGTACATGCAACCTAAACTAAGTAGAATTGCGAAGAAAGTTAGCCATTTACTAAAGAAAGCACCAATGTTTTTTTTTTACTATATTTTCAAGTCTCTTACAAAAATACAACATCTATGACTTTATATAGCCTCAAAATGAAACTATTAAACGCATTCCAAGAGTTGTAACATTCATACTTAATGGCCATAATTAGCCATACTCGGTGACCGAGTTTTTTTTTTTCTTTTTCTTTTTTTTTCCGAATCGTTACACGATGATCTTCATGATTTTTCGTTTAATTAAAAATAATTATTTGATTGAATTATTAATTTGGTATAATTTTTTAGATTTTTGGTTTATTATATATTTTTAAAGTTTAATGATAAATAAAGTTTAAAGGGGTTAAAAGTGTAATTTAAACATTTTGGATTAATTAAGGTTGAAATTAATTAAAAAAAAAGTAAAAATATGATGAATTTTATGCGTCTTTGACTAAAATTAAAATAAATAATGAATAAGTAGCCGAGGTGTCATTTTCTACTTTTCCGAAAAAATAAATGAATAAATAAGTAAAAGTCCACAATGCCCTTTACAACAACTCCTCGACAATTTCCTCGTATATGGAAAATTATTCACTTCTCCTCCAATTGAGTGGTCGTTTTTTTTTTTAATTAATAAAAATATCTTTAAATTTTGTAATTTATTAAAAAAAAAAAAAAATTGGACGTAAACCATTAGTACAGTATTTTTTATTTTAAAATGTTTTATTAATATTTTTTATTTTTTAAAAATTTTAAAAATACTCGGTCGCAGGGGACTGAAAATCCTCATATTACTAGTTCAAATCCGCTATTGACAATAAGGATAATGTGTAGGAAAGAAAATGGTCGGTATAGCTGAGTCAGTAGAGCAGAGGACTCAAAATCCTCGTATTACCGGTTCAAATCTGGTATGAAAATAGGTCTAATGTGTCGGAAATGGCCGGGATAGCTCGATTGGTAGAGCATAGGACTGAAAATTCAGTCATTGCTAGTTAGAATTAGTCCAGATATTCATAATCAGTTAATATTTAGAGAATATATTAGTTACGGAATATACCTTAGATATTCGTTAATATTTTTATTAGTAATATTTCTTATTTGTACGTATTAGTTGGTAGCTTGTATTCTATTTAATGTTATTTTTGAAAATTTCTCGGTACTAATAATAAAAATATTTTGAACTTTAAAAAAAAAATTAAAGGGGTTTTTAATTTTTTTTTTTAATTTAAAAGATATCTTAAAAATGAAAACTTGCTATTTTTTTATTATAATAATAATAATAATAATAATAAATAAATAAATAAATAAATAAATAAATCAATAAAATAATTTAATTTTTATTTTATGCCTTTTTGAAAGAGATGGATCAATACCATCAAACCATGGGCACACCTTGTATTTATTATTTTAAAATAGATATTAAATTTAAGGAAATGAAAAGGAAATAATTATATAAAATAGATATTAAATAATGTTTTGATTATTATTATATTTAAGGATTTGAAAAGGAAATAATTATATAAAATTTATGTTTGATTTGACCATACTTTTGAACCTCATTTATATTCTAATATGTGGTGGTATTAATATTTGATTCTCTTTATTGTTAGAGGTGTTTCATACGACTCAATGACCGATTTAGATTATTCAATCTGAACTATAAAATTGAGTTAGGTTATGTGAGATCTCGCATCGATTGAAGAACGGAACGGAACGTTCTTTATAAGAGTGTGAAAACTTCTTCCTAGCATACGTGTTTTAAAATTATGAAGCTGATGACGATACCTAATGGGCTACAACAGACAATATTTGTTAGCAGTGGGCTTTGGTTGTTATAAATGGTATCCAAGCTAGACACCGGGAGGTATGCAATGATGACGTAGGGCCCTAAAGGGGTGGATTGTGAGATCTACACCGGCTGGAGAGGGGAACGGAAATTCCTTAGATGGGTGTGGGAACTTCTCCATAGCAGATGCGTTTTAAAATTGTGAGGCTGATGGTGATATGTAATGAGCCAAAACAGAAAATATATGTTAGTAGTGGGCTTGAGTTGTTATAAATGGTATAAGAGCTAGACACCAGGCGGTGTGCCAGCGATGATGTAGGCTTTTAAGAGAGTGGATTGTGAGATCTCACACTGGTTGGAGAGGGGGACGAAAATTCGTTATAAGGGTGTGAAAACTTCTCCATAGTAGATGTTTTTTAAAACTGTGAGGCTGACGACAATACGTAATGGGCCAAACAGATAATATTTGTTAACAGTGGGCTTGAGTTGTTATAAATCGTATCAGAGCTAGACATCGGGTGGTGTGCCAACGATGATGTAGGCCTCTAAGGGGATGGATTGTGAGATTTCACACTGGCTGGAGAGGGGGACGGAAATTCCTTAGATGGGTATAGGAACTTCTCCATAGTAAACACGTTTTAAAATTGTGAGGCTGACGATGATACGTAATGGGCCAAAACAGACAATATCTGTTAGCATTGAGCTTGAGTTGTTATAAATGGTATCAGAGCTAGACATCGGGTGGTGTGCCAGCGATGACGTAGGCCCCTATGGGGGTGGATTGTGAGATCTCACACCGGTTGGAGAGGGAAACGAAAAAATCCTTAGATGGGTGTGGGAACTTCTCCATAGCAGATGTGTTTTAAAACTGTGAGGCTAACGACGATACGTAATAGACCAAACAAACAATATCTGTTAGTAGTGGGCTTGGGTTGTTATAAATGGTGTCAGAGTTAGACACGGGGCGGTGTGCCAACGATGATGTAGGGTCCTAAGGGGGTGGATTGTGAGATCCCACACCGGTTGAAGAGGGGAACGAAAATTCCTTAGATGGGTGTGAGAACTTCTCCATAGCAGACGCGTTTTAAAACTGTGAGGCTGACGATGATACGTAATGGGCCAAAACGGACAATATTTGTTAGTAGTGGGTTTGAGTTTTTATAAATGGTATTAGAGCTAGACATCGGGTGGTGTGCCAACGATGACGTAGGCCCCTACGGGGGTGGATTGTGAGATCCCACACCGGTTGGAGAGGGAAACGAAAAATCCTTAGATGGGTGTGGGAACTTCTCCATAGCAGATGTGTTTTAAAATTGTGAGGCTGACGACGATACGTAATAGACCAAACAAACAATATCTGTTAGTAGTGGGCTTGGGTTGTTATAAATGGTGTCAGAGCTAGACACGGGGCGGTGTGCCAACGATGATGTAGGGTCCTAAGGGAGTGGATTGTGAGATCCCACACCGGTTGAAAAGGGGAACGAAAATTCCTTAGATGGGTGTGGGATCTTCTCCCTAGCAAATGCGTTTTAAAATTGTGAGGTTGACGACGATACGTAATGGACCAAAACAGACAATATTTATTAGCAGGGGGCTTGAGTTGCTATAAATAGTATCTGGGCGGTGTGGGAGGGAGGAGGTATAATGTATAACCCTATTTATTAACACTCTTAACCATGTAATTAGCTAATCTAATGGGTCGGTTCAAGACTCAAACCCGACCCAAAGAGTTTGGGCTGGGCCTTTATTTCATGTCAGGGCCGGTCGGCCCAATAACGAGGGTGAAACGTGGATTTGATCAAATTCATAATCCTATTAATTTTTAATAACTTCTAATAATCCGTTTCTCTTCTTCCATCTCTAAATTTGATGAACATCGATAGAGATGTATAAATATATTATAAATTTGCATCCGTGTTCTTGATGCAGTCGCAGCGTACGAACTCGTTAGAAGAATTTTTCTTCCTCAAAACAACACTGATTTGATTCCTTCTTGCTTGATAAATTCTGTCCTCGTTCGGTTGATTTGCTTCTTCGAGTTTTTTCGCTGAGAAATTTGACGAGGAGAAGGAAAATCCGGGACGAAATTCGAAGTTCTTCGAGTTTGAGGTGGTCTACTCATTTTTCTTCCCACCGCATTTCGGAAACTATGGCAATATGATCGTTTAAGGTTGATATTCGACTGTTATTGTTGACCT
This sequence comes from Cucurbita pepo subsp. pepo, assembly GCF_002806865.2. Lineage (NCBI taxonomy): Eukaryota > Viridiplantae > Streptophyta > Magnoliopsida > Cucurbitales > Cucurbitaceae > Cucurbita > Cucurbita pepo. The sequence continues at coordinate 463,387 of NC_036655.1, read as the reverse complement.
CGCTTGAATGTTTCGGGATTACTTCTGTTTGCTTCGGATTTTGTTCAATTTTTTTGGAGCTCTTACATCTTTCTCTTTAACGACTGATCTTGAAAACTAATTTTGTTCTCTATATTGCAATTTCTCTTCTGTTCTGTGCTTATTTCTGAGTATTGACCATGAGTATGTATGGTGTGTTGTGTTATTCTTAGAGTGTCGTTTCTTGTCAGCTTATTAGTGTAAATAGTTTAGTTCTTCTTCATATATATTTCAGTCTGTGAAGTCAACTGGGGTCTTTTGATTTGACTTGTGGGGTAAAAGTAGGGAATAGATCTTATAGTTAAAGTGATTGATAAAGAAAAATATAAATAAAAGTTCACTGTTCTTCTGTGAATAGAAAACTCATCTGGAACTCTATTTGTACTTGTAGGCTGTTTAGGATTTATGTATAAAAATAGAGTTAGGTCTTGAAAATTAAAATTATCGATATCTTTTTTGTATAAAAAAAATTTCATCTTGATTGCTTGTTTGACAGTAATTCTTAAAAAAGAAAAATTAAGAGAGACAACAGGTTTTAGGGGCACATAACAGACAAGTGTAGAAGGTTCCTGAAGGCAAGAGGCATAGTCAGAGCAAAGCCCTATTGGACTAAGGCTTTGTATAGGCTGACGATCATAGTTTTTAAACAAATTTTCTAAGGATAAAGCTACTTTTTAAACAAATGTTCTTCTTTGAGGTTGTAATCATTAAACGGATTATTTATTAAAACTATTGGGTTCATAAAAATAGATGCAGAAGATGAAAAGGTAGAAAATTATAAAAACAAATAAGGAAATGTTGAAACTTATCAAGATCTGAACTCTGATGCCACTGTACATTCACGAGTGCTTATAATCAATGGAAGCAGAAAAAGAGCTTAAATGTTACTTAGGAAAGAATTCTGTAGCAAGCTTGTATTTTGACTACTTCGTGAAGGAAAGAATTCTGTAGCAAGCTTGTATTTTGACTACTTCGTGAAGGAAAGAATTCTGTAGCAAGCTTGTATTTTGACTACTTCGTGAAGGAAAGAATTCTGTAGCAAGCTTGTATTTTGACTACTTCGTGAAGGAAAGAATTCTGTAGCAAGCTTGTATTTTGACTACTTCGTGAAGGAAAGAATTCTGTAGCAAGCTTGTATTTTGACTACTTCGTGAAGGAAAGAATTCTGTAGCAAGCTTGTATTTTGACTACTTCGTGAAGGAAAGAATTCTGTAGCAAGCTTGTATTTTGACTACTTCGTGAAGGAAAGAATTCTGTAGCAAGCTTGTATTTTGACTACTTCGTGAATTTGGCTGTGGAGGAACAACAAGATCTTTAGAGGGACTTTGGGAGTTGGTTTGGTTTAATTATTTGTTATGGACGTCCGTGAATTGGGCATTATTTGTTATGGACGGCAAGAGGACTCCATTCCCGTTTCCCATTTCTCCATATTGCCAATATCTCTAGCTACTTGCTTCATGAAGGCTTTTGGCTAATAGAGTAGAGATTACACATTTGCAACTTGCTGAAGACATATATTTTGCTTGGGCAACTTAACAAACGTTGAGAAATTCATTTCTCCATATTGCCAAGTGTTGATGTTATATGGGAAGAAGTAATCTCTTTTTCTTGCATCCTTTCTTGTTCTGATAGACCCCAAATTACTAAGGTCTACACTCGGAGAAATATGAGAGAAATAGGATGGCCAAAATGATGTAATTTGTGAAGAATGAGAGTCGTTATTCGTAGGTGTGAGTGCGGGGGATTGTGTGGGCCCATAGGGGTTCTGTTAGTTTGGAGAAAAGCCCTTTTATGGGTCAGTGAGGAGGGAAGCTGGTTTCTTCATGTTTTGACATTTTGCTTTTTGTAGCTATTGTTGAGCATTTTGAAGAGGAGGGAGTTCTTGAAACTCGCTTGGCTTTGCCAAATTAGTAAGTACATAATTCGAGCTCTATCGTGTTCTTACTTTAAATGGTCTGTCAACTACCTAGTGCTTCCCCTTGGAGGCAACCCTCACTCACTGATTTCTGGAATCACATGCTGGAGAAAAGTAAGGGGAAAACATTGAAAATGGAGGAAGGGGAAGACTTACCCTCATCCCAGCTACCCTTTCTACTGTTTTATTATAGTGGATGATCTGGTGCTGCACTGCATTCTTTTGATGAATATTTGTGATATTGTGAGGCATTCAACTTTACTTGGTACAATCATCCACATGGAGGGGGATTTTATGGTTATAGGAAGTATCTTTGGCCTCCATGGTAAAGTTAGAAAATTATAATGAAATAGTTGTGATTATTTGGGTGTTTTGGCTTGAGGATAATCATATAATTCCTTGGCTCCTTTGGAAAGGGAAGGGACTCTAGAATTTTATCAGATAAGAAGTCTAGTTTTTCGTTCTTTTATGATTTCGTACAACATACGGTCTCAACTTGGAGAGTTCAGCATAGGCTTCTTTGTAATTACTCCACAGACTTCATCATTTTCGATTGGTAAGTCTTTTTGTAACTCTTCTGTTGGGAAAAGGGATGCCTCATTCCTTTGTCCCCTAGGTTGTTTGGTTTGGCTTCGGCGCTTTGGATGAATCTCTCTCTTATTAGATAATAATAATAGTAGTAATAATCAAATGTCTTAAGATATGATCTCCCCTTTATAAGAAATGGTGGGGACAATTATTTTTTGGTCTCTAGATGACGGTTTCTTCTTTCATTTATCTTCCTTATTGGTTGTGTTTGAAGCCCATACAATAAAGGTTTTTCGTTTACATGCTATGAGTTAACATGGCTGTGGTCACTATCTCATGAAATGTACAAATGGAAAAAAAATGGTGAGTGATACAATCCAATAGAATCAAAATGTATTGCAATATAAAAGATAAAGAACATAGAAGGTAAATCAAGTCATTTGAGGTATTTGGACTCTCCCTTCTTGAGATACCACTCAAGCCCTAATTCACTTACCAAATGCCTACCGTCCACTCTTCTGAACCACTCTATTTATGACAAAAAATCTTCTAGCAAACTCCTTAGCCAATTACTAACATTCCTAATAGCATTCCTATTGATAAGAGGCAAGCGCCTACTTGAAGTTGATTGTCTTAGAAGATGCTGAGGCACACACCGCCTTAATTTCCATGCCTTTCGCTGCAATCTTTCACCTTGAAGACAGTAGCAAAAGAAGAAATGAAGAGTTAAGATAAGAGATGGTATTTTGTTACTTTCACGTGTGTTCATATGGCTGTCTTCTGAGTTAATTGTTTGCACATAGTTATCAATTGCTTTTTTAGTATATCTTGATTTAAATATCTTATGTTTTAAAATTATTTCATACTAGAAGTACAACGAAACAAAATACTGGGAGATCTTTTTTAAATTAAATGAAACCAGTCAATTTGCAAAATGATTTTAAGATCAATGTTTAGAAGATATATTTGAATACCCCTTCAATTACTTTTCTGTTCTGAGTTTTTTTGAAGCTGCTATGTGCTTTTCCTGTTTTTATTCTGCAACTTTGCTTTGTATCAGCAAATAAGAAGTAATTTTCTTCCCGATTAGTTGGATGTTGGAGCTATATATGTGACATATATCTAGTAGGTTCATGAAGAAATTAGGGAAGAGGAAGTGCTTTTATATTGTTGCAGTTAGATTTATAACCAAGGAGAATGTATTTAGTATAATTAGCTATTTCATTATCGATGATAGTCCAGTTGGATGCTTGACAAGATATGCTATTAACTTATTTTGGCATATTTGTAATTTTTCTATATGAGTTAGATAGTTGTTGGTATAGTAGGGTTACTCTAGGCTTAATTCCTGATAATTGTGAAGTAATACCAATCCAAAAATTGAATCCTATATGCAATGGTTTATGGTTTCATTGCTCGATTAGTAAAATAAGTAGATCCATTTTCTTACCAGTCTCACGATTTTGATATTTCTAGAAGACAAGAACTGAGACTATCTGCATCATGAATCATCGTTCCTATTTGATTCCAAATTTGGCTTATGATTTTTGCTTAAAAGTCCCTTTATCATAGGCCTTGCTTACAATTTTCAATTTTAAATAATTTAGTCTCTAGGACTTTTATTACTCTAACTCTCTTTTTGTTCTTAAAAGTATTGAAGTGACAATGTTGGCTATAGTTTCCCGAGATTATGTTGTAGCATTTTAACATCGGCTCTTTAAATTGCACAAATCATTTACGTTGCCTTTGATCAAGAGTTGTGTTGTTTTAGTGGAGCCAGTGCATATATTATTATTATTATTATTATTTAATCATTGTCATCTTTATCCTATATTCAATTTTTTTTTAATTGTTTAGGACCATTATTTTCTCATTGGCATGGGGCTCGATCAAACTGTTGCTGAACCACTTGACCCTATAGATCAAACTCATCTTGCGTGGAAAATTGCTGTGCATTCTCTTTCCGATCTATCTTATATATCCCCTGTTGTATTCTTATACCTCCTAAAGGAATGTTATATTCGTGGTATGTCTCCCCTGTTTCTTATGATGTATCATGTATGTAGGAGTTATGTTGTTTTGCTGTACTTTTTATTTGGGCATGTGTGTGTTTGTGTATATTATTTGAACATTTTTATTACATGAAATGAAATTTTTTTGTCTTACTTTGGCTGTTTTTATTCACATGTGGTTTTTTATACTAGAGGAAACAAGATTTGATGGATGTAAAAAATAGGAAGAAAAGTTTTCCAACTGGTTCATATGTGAAAATATAATATGTCTAACCTTGCTCTTCACTGTGTAAAAATAGCTTTCTTCTTTGTGCTCAACAAGTATTCAAGTTAGTGGTGATAATATCGAGGTTCACTTTGAATAATGGTGGCCAATACTTTCTTTCCTGCTTTTAAATGGTTTTGCGTAAATATTTCACCCGATGTGCCGTTTCTTATATTGAACCTTTGCCAATCACAAAGTTAGATGTTTCAATGTATACAGCTCATCAAGTTTGCATTTTTATGTCACATCTGTTTAGGAGGCATTTTGGTTTATCTCATTCTATTTATGTATATTCTTCATTTTTAATGTCACCGAGTGCAAATGTAGGCACATTGAAAGCAACTAAGAAGTTTCGATCTCTTCAGCAACAAGTTCATCTTGTACTTCATAATGGTCCCCAACCTGGACCAGCTACATTTGTTATACATTGCCTATATGTCTTGCCTATTTTTGGGCTATATAGTGAAGGATTCAGTCACTTGATTACATCAGCTTTTCAACGTTTTTTGAAAGTAGTGACAACCCTAACAGACCTTGACAAGGCAAAGAACCTAGCTGCTCAGCTATTTGTGGATATTGTTGGAGGATTCATTAAGCATGATGAGAGGATAGTTGTGAAGATTTTACAGGTATTTGACATTCAATTGACCAACATCGAGAAAGTTCGGTTTGACTCGAAGGCAAGAAATGGGTGTTGCTCTAGCTCAGCTAAAGACTTCGTCGAGCAATATGTTTCTGAGTTAGTAGAAACTCAGTCTTACACGACAGCAGTTGATGTATTGGAGCATTTTTCCATTCGCCAATCTGGGCAGTCTCTTCTCTTTAGCATGTTGCAGAACAATGAATTCAAAGCAGCTGAGAAATGGGCGACATTCATGGGAAGGCCAATGTTATGTCTTCTTGTCCAGGAGTTGATGAATAGAAACAAGGTAAAAAGTGCATATGGCATTGTAAAGACAAATGGTCTTCAGACGGAATTCCCTGATGTCTATCAGAAGTGTAAAGAGAGGTACTTTGATGATCCATATGCTGGTTTTTTTTTTTTCTTTGAACTCAAATTTCTTTGCTTTTGGTATTGGCCTATGTCTCCATTGGCTGAAAATTGTATATGAATAATTATAATTCTACCCTAGCTCCTTGAAGAATTTAGCTGAAAAAGGATGCTGGGATGTTGCTGAGGCAAAAACAAAGAGCAATAGACAATTTCTAGAATATCTGGTGGGTAGCCCTTGGATTCGTTACTCATCTTTGGAACATTTGTAAGGAATATATATACTTTGATATGAGGAAAATGTTTTAACTGTTGAATGTGAATTTTGGGTTTTTAACAAATGGTTCTTAAAGCTTAATGTCTTCGTATTCTTAAACTAAGCTTTATGTGTTTTAAGGTCTACTTGGCATTGGAGGCTGGTTATTTCGAAAAGGTTGATGAACTTTGCAATAGGTACTCCCTTGCAGGTTTTTTGAATATCAAAGGTATACCATATATACAGTATTCTCTTGACCACTTAGATGTTTCATTGTGTATGTCTGGCCGTTTTCTCCAGCTTTGTCAAAATCAATATCTCATATTTGATTATTAGTCTGAAGTGGGAAACTACAGGGCTATCTTGTAGGCTTAGCTTTGTCCATTACTTATTACCCTAATTCAGGCCTCTTTACTTTCTGTTCTTTATTGCCCCAGGTTCGTCCACTTTATTTACTTCTCAATTTGTTAAAATTTGAACAATGCAAAAGAAAGAGCTAAAAGTCCCTAAGATCCAAACGAGGTTGCAATTACAAAATAATTTAGATATTGTAGACCAAGTAATAGGAGCCAGAAATAATTGCTAAATCTTTCACGTCTTCCAAATCTCTGAGTGTGATTAAAAACTCTGGCCCTTTCTACCAATAAGTGCATGTTGATGTGCAGCAACACTATAGAATACAAATTTTTTCCTTCTTGAGACAGCCTAGTAAAATTGGGTAACTCACTAATAGTGATAAGAATTCTACCGGCCTTCATTGGGTTATCGATGAGAGAAGGAAAACGCTTGCAATTAGGTACATTTTAATTACAAGTTTGAGAGGCCTGGTGTCGAGGGATGTATTGTGGGTTCCTGGCAGAGCTCAGTTGTCACACCTTCAATTTGTTCAGTTGTCTTTCTTTGAAGCTATTTCAGGCCTATGAATTGATTGTCAGAAAAGCACAATTTTTGGTGTGAACTGAGCCTGCTAAGTTCAATTATTGGGCCTCTTTGATCAGTGTGAAGTTAGTCAGTTTCCAGGTGCTTATCTCGGTCCTTTGGAGAGAATCCGAGATCTGTGCATTTTTTCTCTCTATAGGGGAAAGGCTGACTTTGATTCAATTAGTGTTAACTGAAATTTGATTATACTTCCTCTCCCCTTTTAGGATGCTTGTCTTGGTTTGTTAGAACATTGAAAGGTTAATGAGAAATTTTAGTAGGAAGGGATGGACAAGGGGGGAGGGGCTCAATTAGTTAATATAGAACTCTTGCCACTCTCTAAAGTGTAAAAGTCAATGAATTTCAGAAAACTCCCTCAAAACTTCTATATAATAATGGTATGAACTCCTCTCCGGTGAAGACAGGTTTGAACTCGAGTTTTTCCAACGACTTTACTTATTGAATTCCTCGTTAATATTTCATTTAAACTCGAGATTATCAGCTGTAAACTCATCAAAACCCTCTAATCCACTGCCCCAGCTTCTTTGCCATGCGAAATTAGAAAGAAACACATAATTTTAATTCTCTCCTTCAAAGCAGCTCACCTACGGTCCAATTTAGGAGGTTGTTTAGCAGCTAATGGAGAGTGGGACTTCAGTATCAGAAATTTGTGGTTACATTATGAGGCTCTCTTAGTGAAATGGTTGCAGTATTTCCACTTGGAGCCTGATTAATTGTGTCAGAGAATTATGTAAGGACCTCACTCTTTTGAATGGGTCTCAGGTAGTAGGTTTAAGGATTCTTGTAAGATCCCTTGGTCTGCTATTGGCTCAGGCAGTCCTATATTCTCTCAGTTTGTTAGGTGCTCTATCAGGGATTGGTCGAATACTTATTTTTGGGTGGATTCCTATATTCTCTCATTTGTCGGATAAGAGATTGCATTCGGTGACTTCTATTTTACCTTCCTCTGATAGTTCTTCCACTTTGTCCCTGGGTTTTTATCAACCCCTTTTTGATCGTGAGGCCGGTGAGATGGTTAGCTCATCTCAATTATTTATGACCAGGATACTCATCTTAGGAGAAGGGATTACAAATCTTGGGTTCTAAAGTCGTTCAAAGGCTTTCTAGTNCCCCCCCCCAAAGCCCATGCGTTTTCCTCTCTTTGGAAAGTTAAAATCCCTAGGAATTTTAAAATTCGTTGCCTTAAAAGTTTGTCTCGGAGAGTGAGCACTGAAGATTGTATCTAGAGGCTTTTCTCCATGGTGCTACAACTTCAATGGTGTATTTGATCTTCACCACTTGCTTTAGGATTTTGATTTCATTAGCTGTATGTGGAATCGATTCTTTAGGACTTTTGAAGGTTGCATTGGCTTGTCATAGGGGATGTTGTTTGATGTTTGATGTTTTTTCCTTTTTGCTATGTCGTGGGGCATTTGGCTAGAGAGAACACTTCGATTTTTCTTGGGTTGGAGCGGTCTGAGGAGAATATTTGGAATTCAGTTAGATTTAACTCCTTTTTGTGGGCGTCTGTTAATAGATCTTTTTTTTTTTTCTTAACTATTAGCTTAGTGTTATTCTTTTTGGATTGGGATCCCTTTTTGCAATTGGGCGTGGAGTTGTTTTTTTGTGTGCCCTTGTGTATCTTTTCATCATTCTCAATGAATTCTTAGAAAAAGAAGTAAAAAGCTCCAGGCCAAAAAAAGGTTCCACGGGCCAAATGTTTTTCCAAAACGTAATACAACATACAGAATACTTCTAACTCCTCTAGCCTATTGCCGCATCAACGTGTTAGAAACGAAGACCACAAACATGAGATATTGAAACATAAAGGGTAAAGAACTACAAGAAAAGGGAAGTAATACAAGGTACTAGGATTTCCCTCTTGAGATTACTCGAGCCTAAACAAACTAAATCAATGCATACCCTTACCCTTTCTCATGCACTCTATTTATAACAAATCTCAAGAACAATTTCCCTCTCTAATTACAAATGTACCTTAAACATCTTAATAATATTATCGTTTCTTTTCTAATAGCATTCATCTCAACCATCTAAATTCCTGCAACGTTATCTTTTTTGCGGCTTGACTAATCTTGTGAAATATTTGAGTAACCATCCATTGAGCTGTAAATTATCATTGGGTAACCTTGGATGGTTTCCACATTTAAGACCAAATCTTTGTTCCTGTACATTATCTGGGTTAACGGCTCTTGGGCATTCCCATATAGAGCCTTGAATCATTTTAGTTAAATTTTATATATATTGCACCAAAATTTACCTGTTCTGATTCATATCGGTTATTCTAACGTTCCTATTGGTTTTCTGTAGAACGCGAGGGAGCTTATGGACAGAACCACTATCTGAATCTTAATCAACTAATTACTGGAGATATATTGTGGGTCGATAAAGCTGATGCTTTACATAATGCAATATGCCATATTGAGGAATGTAAAGTTATTGGTATTGATTGTGAGTGGAAACCTAACTATATAAAGGGCAGGAAACCGAACAAGGTAATCATTGATAAAATTCTTTCTACTCTCTGCAATCACATTTCTTCTCCAATCACTTTCTCATACACTGTATCTGCAGTANCTTTTTTTTTTTTTTTTTTTCTTAAGAATCTTATAAGAACAGTGAAGCAGTGCGCCGGTTATTTTACTCCTTTGGAATGAAAGGAATAATAGGCTTTTTAAGGACAAAGAAAACTTTAGTGGGAGCTTCTTGGACCATGTTTTTTTTGTAGCCCTTTCATGGTATAAAATCTACGCCCTTTCAAATCTTACCATCTAAGTGAAAGAGTTTTTTTATAACTTTCTTGGCTTGGGACTATTTCTTCTTACCAAATAATAATAATAATAATAATAATAATAATAATAATAACAATAAGAAAGAAAGAAAGAAAGAAAGAAAGAAAAGAAAGAAAAGAAAAGAAAAGATGTTTGGATTGAGGATTTTTGTTGGTATTCTTTAATCTGCAGAATGCAGAGTAATTTGTTGGTCGTAGTTGCTGGCATTCAAACTGCAGTTATTGACTTCCTTGAAATATTTATATTGTTTTACCTGTTTTATTTTTTGAGAGAACTGACTTTATGCATATACCTCTCTTGATTATTATTTTTTTGTGTGTGTTAGTGAACGTTTCCCTTTTGTTTCATCACATTTATGTTCAGGTATCTATTATGCAAATTGCTTCCGAGGAAAAGGCTTTCATCTTTGACTTGATCAAGTTATATGATGATGTCCCCGACATTCTAGACAATTGCCTGACTCGCATCTTGCAGTCTTCTAGTATTTTGAAGCTTGGTTAGTGATATCTCAATGTTCAACTTCCTGAAATCACTTGAAGCCTTACTTTTTCAATACACGTCCAGAAGTTTTACTCTTATTTATCGATTGATGTGTTTTTAAATTATTTGATTCTTTTAACGTGAATGTGAAGTTAATTATTCCAAACATGCGTCTTCGTCTGTATGTTCATTATAGAATACACTCCTTGATGTCTTAAAATGTGCCTGTGTTAACCACTGCATCTCTATTTTCATGTACCAACTCCCCTTTTTTCTCGGATGGCTAATTTTGACTAAATGCTTTCTTGCCTTTGTAGGTTACAATTTTCAATGCGACATAAAGCAACTGTCCCATTCATATGGATCATTAGAGTGTTTCAAACATTATGATATGTTACTGGACATTCAAAATGTATTTAAGGACCACACTGGAGGTCTATCTGGGCTTGCGAAGGTAATATAACTACAGTTATACGAAAGTCTCTTCTTCCTTGAATTTGATATGGTACCTAATTTGTTTACTATGACCTATACGGGTACAACTCCTTTATCAAGCATAGCTTTATTCGTTTTTTTAGATTTTTTCCATAAAAGAAAATAATAATAATCTTTTGAAATTAATGTATGTTTTCTTTCATGTGGTAATTGTTTTAGAAAGTATTGGGAGCTGGATTGAACAAGACAAGAAGAAATAGTGACTGGGAGCAGCGGCCCTTAACAGTGAATCAGGTCAATTTCTTTCCTTTCTTGACACCTCATATTTGTTTCGCTTCTTCATTTGCCCTTTGCCCAACACCACTGCAAGTAGATATTGTCCTCTTTGGGCTTTCCCGTTTTTAAAATGCGTATACTAGAGAGAGATTTTCACACCCTTATAAACAAATGTTTCATTCTCCTCCCCAACCGATGTGAGATCTCAAAATTCACCCCCTTTGGGGCTAGCATCCTCGCTGGCACTCATTTCTTTCTCCAATCAATGTGGGACCCCCCCAATCCACCCCCTTCAAGGCCAACGTCCTTGCTGGCACACCGCCTCGTGTCTAACCCCCTTCAGGGCTCAGCCTCTTCGCAAACACATCGTTTGGTGTCTGGCTTTGATACCATTTGTAATAGCTCATGCCCACCGTTAGTAGATATTGTCCTCTTTGGGCTTTGATTGTGAGATCCTACATCGGTTGGGGAGGAGAACGGAACATTCTTTTTAAGAGTGTGGAAACCTCTCCCTAGCAGATGTGTTTTTAAAATCTTGAGAGAAAGCTCGAAAGGGAAAACCTAAAAAGGACAATATTTGCTAGTAGTGGGTTTGGGCTGTTACACATCACTGTTGGGTAAGTGATAAGAACAGCAGAATTTTATGGAATATTATTTACGTGTCTATATATATATTTATATATTTGACCATTTGATGCGAGTTGGATAATATTTTGTTTTTATTGTCGACAAAAGGTGAAAATGGGGTATAAGAAAATTTGAATCCACAATGTGCATTTTATTTTAAATAATTGGACTTTGTTAGTAAAGCTGTCACGGTTGAATGGATATTTATGGACGTTTTTTCAAGTTCTGGATTAAAAAGTAATAACCGAGGAAAATGTTTCTTTTCTTTTCTTCTTTTTCCATATTCATGAATTTTGTAAAAGAGGTTGAAATTAGAAGATCTGTCAAACTGGGTTTTCTCGTGTTTCCTTGTAGATTTTAATTTTTTCCTTTAACTTCTCTTCTAAAGAGATGAATTGAAACATTCATCAGACTAAAGTAGTGTTGTTGAATTTGGAGCAGCTAGAATATGCAGCTCTTGATGCTATTGTGCTCGTCCATATCTTCCGACATGTTGGAGATCAGTCACAGCCATCTACGACAGCCGAGGGGCAAAAACGACTCGAGTGGAAATCCTTTATTGTAAGTCTTCTGTTCATAGATTTGTTATCAGCTCTGCCAAAATATGAATATTTTGAATCCTAATCCAAAACGACTCATTGATTCAAAGCCAATTTTTCACAACCTTTCATCTTCTTCCGCTTGTTCTTTCTAAACTTTAGATTAATTTGTAGGTCTCCCACATGGATAACCCCCCGAAACCGAGGAAAAAAAACAGAAGCAACATGGAACCAAAAGTTGCAACCAACATGTGATGTTAATCATCTTAGGATCTTTATGGTACACTTCTGCCCTTATGTACATATTTAACATATTTAAATCAGAATTATCTGTTGATCTTCCATGTGTTTCTGTTGTTATAGTACGTCTGTACATTATTAAAAATGGTCTTGCTACTATGGATGATGCTGGAAATTCTGTTTAAATATTATCATTACCCAACCCCAACCCTACCGCAACCAGATATTTGTCCTTTTTGGGCTTTCTCTCAAGGTTTTGAAAACGCGTCTGCTAGGGAGAGGTTTTCACACCTTTATAAAGGATGTTCCATTCTCCTTCCCAACCGATGCGGGATCTCACAATCCACCCCCCTTCGGGGCCCAGCGTCCTCGCTGGCACTCATTTCCTAATCTAGTCTATGTGGAACCCCCCAATCCACCTCCCTTTGGGGACCAACGTCCTTATTGGGACACCGCCTCATATCCACCCCCTTTTAGGGCTCAGCTTCCCTTCTCGCACACTGCCTTGTCCACCGTCTTTCTGGGCTCAGCCTCCTCGCTAGCACATCACTTGGTGTTTAGCTCTGATACTATTTGTAATAGTCCAAACCTATCGCTAGCAGATATTATCTTTTTTGGGTTTTCTCTCAAGGTTTTAAAATGTAAATTCTAGGAAGAGGTTTCCACATCCTTATAAATGATGTTTCGTTCTCCTTTCTAACCGATGTGGGAGCTCACATAAATGATATCATTAGTTCCCATTTTTAGTCCTTTTTTAAATGGAAAGAATCGGCCTTCACATCATACTCCCAACCTTACGTACCCAACAGGCAGTTTACAGAGGCAACAGGAGTTTTAAATTATTAAATTAAGGACCAAAGCCTGTAGTTGAACTAGAACACACGATCTTATAGATCAGATAACTCATCCAGAATGATTGGAAAAGACAAGAACGCAGCGTCTCTAGGTTTGCCAGGCAAGAGGATTTTTAAAAATAATTTATATAATTACTTATTTAGTTTGACAGTGAATTTATGTTTAAGTATTTCATCAATGAAGGTGAATCCTTGTTTTATGTACCTTGAGTATTAATTGTAAATTGTTGCTCGGTTATTTTTAGGAAAAATAGTTTATTTTTATCACCACAACTAAAGCTTGATAAGTTTTATAATGTTATATTGAACTTGAATAAATGTTATGATTTTTACCTTTGAAGTTTTGTTTGAAAAATGGTTTCTGAAAATATATGTGCTCCTTTCTTTTGGTTTAGTTTTCGGTAGCATGAGTTTGTGATAGCTCGTAGTCAAGCCTAGAGGTACGTGTACGAACCCGCTTAGTAGCTACTTGCACACCTGAGTGTGCATCCAATCTTATTCAGAAAAGAAAGTTGGACTTAAGGAACAACTACAAAAAAATAAATAGGTCTCACTTTGAGCTATGATTATACGTGATTTATTTTTTTGACTCCAATAATGAGATTACTTATTGTGTATTAGACTCTCCGGTTAGGATAGTACAAGGTAGTTGCAAAAACTTTAGGTTAGGATAGTACAAGTAAAGACAATGTTGTTTTCCTATTTTAAATTATGTTATTTCAATGATGTTACTTTAAATTTTAAGTGAATTTTGTGAATGATTTAACCTCGAGCTCTACCCTATTTGGATCAATCTTGGTCAACCCTCGATGCATGCATAGATCCCTACTAATCAAGGCAGATTCACTACTAAGGTTATCTAGCTATCCCTGATAGGCCCTACAAGGCATCAACAAGGATAAAAAGGTGACTCAAGTCTCGAAAAAGCACAACGTGCCCCCTTCTCGATTGATGCGAGTCCATAAGTCCTAACATAGGGAATATGATAGACGTGATTTTAATTCCTTCTTATGCTTGAGTTTTCCCACGTTCAGCGTGGTATCTAGCTTCTTTGTCCTTACAGTGCATTTAGTTGGTTAATTCATCACATAATGTTCTAACCATCATTGGATAGTCCTCAATTCTATCTCAAAATAAGGGGTATGGTTAATGAATCCATCGCTCATAAGCCATCTAGTTCGGCTCTAGAGAATACGTTGAACCTAAAGAACACAATATAACGTTCAAGTTCAATCTAGTCATATTCCTAAGTCTTGAGTTGGCCATTATCAACATTGCAGTTCATTCAGATCTCATAAACGATAACAAATTTGTAGACATGCAAATGGATTAAATCATCTAACATGAGTTCATATGATCATTAATCTAGGTTTCATGTTTTTCTTTTAGAGACATATCATGAATTTAACAGACTTGAATGAACATATTTAGCGACTTTGTTTTATTTAAAACATGCTCAGGACGTTCCTAATAGTGCGATTGTGACACAGATTACACATCATTCACATAGCATACAAGTCATCTAACTAAGACGGTAGGCATAGAACCACTTACATGGTTGACCTAGGCCAGAGTGACTAATTATTTAGTACTCTGAATCCACTCATAATCCAATTCAATCTATGTGGGCCCACGACATTAGGTTCGAATACATTAAAGGGCTTAATTCACCTAATGACATCAATTAATCATCTAACTTAGCTTAAAATATTTTAAATTAACTAAACAGTGGTCATATTAACCTCCAACACCTCCAATAATGTTAAAAAAACGACATTGGAACGATCCAAATTAGTAGGATAGGGTCCGAATTGAATCGAATGAGATTCAAATGGAGTTAATCGAACCGAATTAGCCAATTGGAACTCCAATGAATTCTCCAATCATGTTTTTGCTTGGGTTACTAAAATTAAATGAGTATTGTTTACTTTAAAAGTCTATGGTAAAATAGTTCATCGATAGAGAGCTCAAGTTTTCATGTAACGGCCTAGATCTACCGCTAGTAGATATTGTCCTCTTTGAGCTTCCCCTCAAGGCTTTAAAACATATTTGCTAGGGAAGGTTTCCACACCCTTATAAAAGGGTGTTTCATTCTCCTCCTCAACCAATGTGGGACTTTCACAATCCACCTCCTTTGGGGCTAGTGTCCTGCTGGCACTTGTTCCTTTCCCCAATCGATGTGGGACCCCTACCAAATCCATCCCGTTCGGGACCCAGTATCCTTACTGGCACACCGCCTCGTGTCTAACCCCCTTCGAGAAACAACCTTCTCGTTGGCACAGTATCCGGTGTCTGGTTGGCACAGTATCCGGTGTCTGGTTTTGATACCATTTGTAATGGCTCAGGCCCACCACTAGCCGATATTGTCCTCTTTGGGCTTTTCCTTTCGGGTTTCCCCTCAAGGCTGTAAAACGCGTCTGCTAGGGAAAGGTTTCCACACTCTTATAAAGGGTGTTTCGTTCTCCTCCCCAACCAATGTAGCACTCTCCCCTTTCGTATCCCAATTTGTTGTACTTATAGGAAAAAAAATATATAGTAAAATAAATTTTTGAGGACTTCTTTTATTTTTTTTTTGTTCATAAAGTAGCCTTTAGCATGTGAGTTAGGGCAGGTTCTCAATTTTAATATATACTTTGGGAAAAGCCCTCTCTTTTTGGGGTTGCATAACTTTGAGAGACCCCATGAAAGATTTAGGGGATGATACAAAAAATCATTGGGTGAGTGAAGCTATGAACAAGATATTATAAATTATTTCAATTAAATACGATAATTCATTATTCTTCCCTAAAACATGTGAAGATTCCTCGTTTTACGAGCATGTAAATTTTAAGATAGATATAATAGGAGATAGGAGTGTACACAGGTTGAGTTGAGTAGCCTTGTTGATGATTGTTGGCTAATTAAGAGACCGACCGTGCGTTTATAAGTAAGGAATACATCTCCATTGCCAATACGGAAGGAATACTCCGACAAACCCATTAATATAGAAGGATTCTTAATATATTTTATATATTTTTATTTGGCTCGGGTCAACTCGAAAGTTTTGCCCACGAACCCGAAACCGAATCGATTCAGTTTGGGTTTAGGAAAATGAATCCAACCCTACCCGAAGTGCTAATCCAACCCAACCTAACCCTTATAGTTCGGGTTGGGTTGGTCTGGGTTGTCGGGTTGAATGTACACCCCTAACCATTGGTACGAGAATTTTGGGGAAGTCAAAAGCAAAGTCATGAGAGCTAATACTCAAAGTGGACAATATCATACCACTGTGGATGTCTGTGGTTCATAACAGGTAGAAATTTTTTTTGGACTAATCTAGAATTTCGAGTTTGTTAGGTTAGTGACATGAGCAACCCGAATAGAGTTTACAAACCTAACATAACCCTTGATTTTTCAGATTGAGTTGGATTTGGTTATCGGGTTTTTTTTTGAGAAAAAAAATTATGAATACATGTTAATTAATAACTAAAATCTTATAAAGTTCAAATGTCGAAAATTCAACCCAATCCAAACTGGAAAAAATAAAAATCTAACTTAACCCAATCTTTATGACTTAAGTTGGTCAAGAACTCGAATCATATGAACACTCCTAATAGAAGATAAATGCGAGACCCTACATGAGTTGAAAAGTGGAACGGAACACTCTTTATAAGGGTGTCAAAACCTCTCCCTAGTAGACACGTTTTAAAATCATGAGGCTGACGTCGATGCATAATGGGCAAAAGCGAACAATATCTGTTAGTGATGGGCTTGGGCTATTACAAATGGTATCAGAGCCAGACACCAAGCGGTGTGCCAGCGAGGGCACTAGACCCCGAAAGGGGGTGGATTGTGAGATCCCACATGTATTGGAGAGTAGAACGAAGCACTCCTTATAAGGATGTAGAAACCTCCCCGTAGTAGCAGCGTTTTAAAATCGTGAGGCTGAAGACAATACATAACGGGTCAAATGAACAATATCTGCTAGTGGTGGGCTTGAACGGTTGCAATAAAGAACAAATATATATGGAAGGAAAAAAGAATAATAATATTTTAAAAAAGGAAGAATTATATGAGGTAAGGTTCTTTTGACAGGGTTGTATAGGAAAAGTCATTTCAAATGTCCTAATCAACCCGAACTTTTGGTAGGCTTGATCTATCTGTTTGGTAGGGGTGTATATTTAACTCGATAACCCGAATCAACCCAACCAACCCGAACTTTTGGGTTGGGTCAAAAAAATTCTTCAACCCTATCCAACACGGACCATGTACACCCCTATTGTTTGGTATAAAATTTAAGATTTTCAAATATGAACTAAATTAAATGACGGGAGGATTGTTTAATCCATATAAATAGAAATATTTACGGGCCAGGGATGAGATAGAGAAGTCTTTCCGTCCTTGTTTCCATCTCTTATTTCATTCTTCATTTTATTTTTCATTTCGATATCTTAACCATAAGAACTCTAAAGTTAAGCACGTTTGACTCAAAGGAATTCTATCTTAGACGACCTCGTAGAAATTTTTCTAGAAAGCACGTGAACGAGATCAAAGAATGTTAAAAGGATTTATGTTGACATGGTAGAGATAGTCTCCACTTTTAGAAACCGTTCACGTGATCCTGCCTTAAAAATACAGAGAAATGTCGTAGTCATTAGATACTAAATTAAGATCCCAAATTCGATAAACGATTCGGTTATTTTTGTTTAGTTTAATTGAAATAACACATGATTAGGAGATTAGGGGAGTTCATACGACTTAAGAACCCGACTCTTAACTGTCTAACTCAAAATATAAACGTGAGGTTGGATTATATAGTTCTTTTTTTCTTTTTTGGGTTAAGCTGAATTTTTGGAAAACAGAAAAGTTCGTGTAGGTTAGCAGGTTGACATTTTTTTGGTCGGGTCAACTCAACCAACACGAAAGTAGAGTTACAACTCAACTCTATAACCGATGTTAGTGATGCATTATAACTCGTGAATGTTTAATATTTTAGTTTTATGATATTTTAGTTATTAATGTAACATGTATTATAGATAAATATAAGTTTTTAAAAATAATTAAAAAAAGAACAACACGACAATCCAACCCAACCCAAAGTTGAGTTGGTCGGGTTGTGAACTTCATTTAGGTTACTCCGGTCACCAACCCAACCAACTTGAAATTTTGAATTAACAGGTTGACATTTTTTTGGTCGGGTCAACTCAACCAACACGAAAATAGAGTTACAACTCAACTCTATAACCAATGTTAGCGATGCATTATAACTCGTGAATGTTTAATATTTTAGTTTTATGATATTTTAGTTATTAATATAACATGTATTATAGATAAATATAATTTTTTTAAAATAATTAAAAAAAGAACAACACGACAATCCAACCCAACTCAACTAGGTTGAGTTGGTCGGGTTGTGAACTTCATTTAGGTTACTCAGGTCACCAACCCAACGAACCTGAAATTTCGAATTAACAGGTTGACATTTTTTTCGTCGGGTCAACTCAACCAACACGAAAATAGAGTTGCAACTCAACTCTGTAACCGATGTTAGTGATGCATTATAACTCGTAACTTCATTTAGGTTACTCCGGTCACCAACCCAACCAACCTGAAATTTCGAATTAACATGTTGACATTTTTTTGGTCGGGTCAACTCAACCAACATGAAAGTAGAGTTACAACTCAACTTTGTAACCGATATTAGTGATGCATTATAACTCGTGAATGTTTAATATTTTAGTTTCATGATATTTTAGTTATTAATGTAACATGTATTATAGATAAATATAATTTTTTTTTAAATAATTAAAAAAAAGAACAACACGACAATCCAATCCAACCTAGGTTGAGCTGGTCGGGTTGTAAACTCCATTTAGGTTACTCGGGTCACCAACCGAACTAACGAGTTGATCCAAAAGAATTTTCCAACTTAATCCACGTAAGCGCCAAGTAAGACGGAAAATGTAATATTGTTTATTAAGTATATATTTTATTTGGAAGTTGATGAACATTGAATTTGTGTCAACTTGGACGGCTGTGAATGTGTTGTGGAAAAAGGTTAAAGTAGGAACGATGTATATTATAAAAACTCGAAAGATATCGGGAATGGAAACATGCCACGTGACCCATTCGGAGGTGGCAGAACTGGGTGCTTTTTGACGTCATAATAAACATTAAATTTAATATTATTATTTTCTTTATTTTTCCCTTTTTTAATTATTGCAAAATAATTATTCATGTATTAAAATTCCTAAAGTCAAATATTAAAGATTTTGACTAAATTTATCACTTTTTTTTTTAATTAATTTTTATCTCAAAATATTTTAATTTCACCAAATCGAAACATAATGAATATTGTCACGTGACGCTGAAGTGTATACGAGTAGTACAATTTTTTCTAGGGTTGAATTCTCGAGAAATTTTTTTTTAACGTGTTTAGCAAAACATGGAAGTAATTGATAGACGTGTTATATGGGAGCAACTGACTAAAAAACGTGTTTAGGTAATTTTGAACTATCTGCAGCTTTGTTCCAGGACCTCCTTAATAGACGTCGTTAATGGTACACTGGGTCATTGTCTTTACCGAAAGAAATGTTAAAATTAGTATGAGTATTGAAACATACTCATTAAGTCACCCTACTGTAGGCTGCTCGATACACCTCGTATTGCTCCCTTATCTGAGGAGGTCCCATTGATAGACGTGTTATATGGGAGCAACTAACTAAAAAACGTGTTTAGGTAATTTTGAACTGTCTGCGGCTTTGTTCCAGGACCTCCTTAATAGACGTCGTTAATGGTACACTGGGTCATTGTCTTTACCGAAAGAAATGTTAAAATTAGTATGAGTATTGAAACATACTCATTAAGTCACCCTACTGTAGGCTGCTCGATACACCCCGTATTGCTCCCTTCTCTGAGGAGGTCCCATTGATAGACGTGTTATATGGGAGCAACTAACTAAAAAACGTGTTTAGGTAATTTTGAACTGTTTGCAACTTTGTTCGAGGACCTCCTTAATAGATGTTGTCAATGGTACACTGGGTCAATGTCTTTACTGTAAGAAATGTTAAAATCAGTATGAGTATTGAAACATACTCATTAAGTGACTCTACTGTAGGCTGCTCGATACACCCCCTATTGCTCCCTTCTCTAAGGAGGTCCCATTGGTTCCAGCCACTAATAACGAAGTCCCACTCAACCGGCCGTTAGTCATGCCCACAGAAGAGATGTTTTAGATGTTCATGATGACTTCGATGGAAAATCAGACTTTGATGAACCAAATGATGCAGACAATAATGGCTAATCAGTCAACAGGGCAAGGGGCCAAAGATTCAGGGACTATGACTGTGGAGTCTCGCTACTTAAAAGATTTCCAGAGGCATAAACCGCCTTCCTTTGACGGAGGCAAGGTGGATCCCATTGTCGCAGAGAATTGGGTAGAGGCCATAGAAACGACCTTCTATTTTATGAACTGCCCATTAAAGTATCAAGTCCATTGTGGGACATATATGCTGAAAGGAGAGGTGCACTTCTGGTGGAAGGGCGCTCAGAGGACCATTACACATGTAACATGACTAAAGAGGCCTAAAATTCATGATTGTTCTTCGGGTACGGTTTGATGCATAGTAAATCTCTACACGTTATCCATGCACATGCACGTGAGTCTACTAGATAGGCTCGTTAATGTATCTACTGGGCTTGACTATGGGCTAGTGCATGTTCACGTTGCTGAAAACCAATGAAAAATAAGAGAATACGAATAATATATTGGGTACGCGTTTGAATATAACATGACGAAGAAGTAATTCATGATCACATGGCATACAACAAACGTTAAGCTTCAACTGAGATTCAATTTCACCTATTCATGGAGCCAACATAACTTAACTGATCATCCATACATATGTTACTTTTACCGCTATTCTCTTACAATCTATGAGTGGCGAACCAGACCATCCATACCCGACTCGTAGCCTTACATACACTACTTTTACAGTTGTTCTCTTACAATCGGGTACTCACCGTCATGTACGTCCTCTAGCATGATCTTCGTCATAATACTTCAGGTGGGTAAGCTCCGTCTTTATGACATAGATGTGGTAGAGAATGCTCGTGTCCCCTCAAGACTTGGATCATCTCAAGCAATACATTTATACTATATTGCACAGTTAGGTTCGATCTATCTGTTGGATGAAAGTCCCTCCTCGGCTGGGATATCTCTTGCAAAGAAGAATTCATAGAGATTTTTCCAGAATCCCAGTCCAGCCTACCCGACTGATATAATCTAGTGCTCCTCATCTACCTGGATTTTACAGAAATCAGTTCCCCCTGCAACTAGATACTTGATGGTGTATAATCCTTTCTTTCCTCTTTCTACCGCTTTCACCAGAATCCCATTTTCCGACCCCTACCCTTTCCCTTTCAGTCAAGCCCCGACCTATGCCGTGTCGTCCAGCGAGCCTAGAAGAAGGTGACTCGCGCAGACAGCTGACTCCTTTTCAATAGAAAGGAATAGCCAAACCAACCCAGCTGACTGGTCAATCTCAAAGATCTTATCGGCCAGCAAACCAAAGATGGACGACCACGGTCCGCTCGTGATCAATCCATAGATACCGATAAAAAATAAATAGGCACTTAGAATAAGTACATGTTCGAGCATGATTGACCAACTCTTTATCAGTTCCGGTGTCATATAATTACGTAACTATCTGCATTGGTACGAGGCATTTGGGGAAGGCCCAAAACAAAGCCACGAGAGCTTGACAATATCATATCATTGTGTAGAGTCGTGTTCATCCACGTTTATAAAAAAAAAACATTTTTAATTTTCATATTTATTTATTTATTTTTTCAAATCTTTATTATTAATTAGAAGAGAGGTTCCATTGTTGTTCGTTGAAGCTCTTTGAACTGAGCACCAAAGTGATGGAATCTCAGACTCCCAATCCCCAAAGAAACTCCATTGCAGACCCCCAAGCAGAGCTTCACTGCTGTATCAATGGCGAATCTCTCGATTCCACTGATGCCGACCTCTCTTTCGAAGATGTCGATAGCTCTTGCTCCACTCCTTACGTCAGTGCTCCTTCCAGCCCCGGCCGCGGCGCTGTTCCTGCCTTCTTTTATAGTGCTCCGGCCAGCCCTATGCACTTCGTCATTACCAAAAACCCTACCTCTTCCTCCTCCTCTTCCGCTTCCATGGATAATCATTCTTCTTCGTTTGAGTTCGATTTCTCCGCGAGGTTTGGCTCTAATGGCCGCTCGAGTTCCATGGCATCGATGAGCTCCGCCGACGAGTTGTTTCACGACGGGAAGATCCGTCCGATGAAGCTCTCGACGCACTTGGAGTTGCCGTTGGTGCCAATGCTGGACCTAGAGAATGGCGATGGAAAAGGAGACGGAATCGTTGAGTTTGTTCGAGGGAGGGATCTGAGGCTGAGGGATAAGTTTCAGCGGCGAAGAACTAGATCCATGTCGCCGTTAAGATACTCGCCGATTGAGTGGACGGAGAGCGAGTATGGAGATGGAATCAATGTCGAATGCTCTGTAACTGAAAACGAAATTTCTGGAGAATGTGGAGTAATGGAGAAGGTTGAAGAAATTGCATCCAACTCCGAGGTCAGTACTCCTTCCATTTCGGCTTCATCCTCGAGATCGTCTTCGGCAGGAAGGAGCTCGAAGAGATGGATTTTCCTGAAGGATTTTCTGTACAGAAGTAAGAGCGAAGGAAGAAGCAACAACAATTTCTGGTCCAACATATCGTTTCATGCGAAAGAGAAGAAATCCGGAGGAGAAAACCAGAGAATCGCGAAGCAAAAGTTCATCAATCCATTGGCGAGTAGGTCTTCAGAAGGTAAGAAGGCAAAAGGAGCAGTTGGAACAAAGAAAGATGGGGCTAAGAAGCCTTCAAATGGAGTTGGAAAGAGGAGAGTTCCGCCATCGCCGCATGAACGTCACTACGCTGCTAACAGAGCTCACTCAGAGGAGATGAAGAAGAAGACCTATTTGCCTTACAGGCAAGGCTTGCTTGGCTGCTTGGGATTCAGCTCAAAGGGATATGGAGCTGTGAACGGATTCGCCAAAGCTTTGAATTCTGTCTCTTCCAGGTAAAATCCCTTCTCAGCTAATATACATTCTTGAAATAATGTCTTCTCCTCCGTTTTAGTGTGATAGAAAAGGCTGCTCTGAGTGATGGGGTTCATCCTAATGACTCCATTTTCGCCCCATTATGATGCTCTGTAAATTTATCTCTATGAAATATGAATTAGTTCTTCCCTGCATCTGTTTGATTCTCTCTTACTTTTCTGTGTTGATGTTGAATTAATTGCATTGAGATCTTAAGCTGATGCCAACATAGATAGTGATCTTGTTATCCATGATCTTAAGCTTGACCACATGACCATGCTTATATTGACATAACTTTTCTTTGGGACAAGCTTTTCTTTTGTTGCATCAAACCTTAGGTCCATGTTTTTGATGATTATGATCGTTTTGGATCATGTCAATTGCTGGGGTGATAAGAAAACAAAGAGTTGATTTGGAGTGACCATTTTTGTTGGGTGCTGTTCTAACAATCAACTTCAACTTTTGTCTTCAAAACTTGTTTTAACAATAGCATTTGGATAATCATTTAGGTCCTAAACTTTAAATTAAAGTCTTAGTCTTACTTTTGTCTCTGTGGTTAATTTTTCATCAATCATCTAACAAAATTAAACTCAATAGCTAACATCGGCTAATTTAGGGAATGATCATGGGTTTATAATCAAAGAATACTATCTCCATCGGTATGAGGCCTTTTGGGGAAGCCCAAAGCAAAGCCACGAGAGATTATGCTCAAAGTGGACAATATCATACCATTGTGGAGAGTCGTGTTCATCTAACATGGTATCAAAGCCATGCCCCAATAGATTGGTAAATCCTCAAACATCGAACAAAGGACTCCAAAAGAAAAGGAGTCGAGCCTCGATTAAGGGGAGGTGTTGGATGATGAAAGTCCCACATCGACTAATTTAGGGAATGATCATGGGTTTATAAGTAAAAGAATACATCTCCATTGGTACGAGGCCTTTTGGAGAAGCCCACAGCAAAGTCACGAGAGCTTGTGCTCAAAGTGAATAATGGAGGCGTACTTTGTTCGAGGGAGGTGTTGGATGATGAAAGTCCAATGCCTTTTGGAGAAGCCCACAGCAAAGTCACGAGAGCTTGAGCTCAAAGTGAATAATGGACATCGACTAATTTAGGGAATGATTAATGGACATCGACTAATTTAGGGAATGATCATGGGTTTATAAGTAAAAGAATACATCTCCATTGGTACGAGGCCTTGTGGAGAAGCCCACAGCAAAGTCACAAGAGCTTGTGCTCAAAGTGAATAATATCATACCATTGTGGAGAGTCGTTGATTCCTAACACATCATTTTGTTCTTCTTAATGTTCGTTTCACAACACTCCAAAACAGCTTCACTTATTTGTAAGTGGATTTTTTCTTCTTATTTTCTGTTGTCTCTCGTTCTGGACATTGATGTATAAAGCAGTTTCAGGTCATGACACTAGTCAAATTATATACATGCTTTTTTGTGGAACCAAACCCGCATAATTTGTCTACTTCTTTTGGCTGTTATTGAATTGGCAGCTTCTCTTTAGGTTTCATCTTATTCCTGTCAGTCTTCATCATGTGATGCCTCAATCATTATTTGCTAATACTTCTCCATATTTGGAAGTTCATGTGAACTGGTCTAACATGTGACTACAAATATTATTGAAGCCATCCACTGAATCTTGGTAGCCACTTATTTAAGATAACGTACATTTTAGTGTTCTATGATAGAATCAAAATATTTTCTAATATGATTCTATGTTAACTAGTTCCAACGTCACATTGCCTTCTTAGTATTGAGTTCCTTCGCATCAAATTAGGCAAACTTTTTTTCTGAAAGTGTCTGAAGGCCATTGCTAGCATATATTGTCCTCTTTAGTTTTTCCTTTGTAGCTTTCCCTCAAGGTTTTTGAAATACGTCTGATAGGGAGAGATTTCCACGTCCTTATAAAGAATGCTTTGTTCCCCTCTCCAACCGATGTGGGATCTCACAATCCACCCCTTTCGGGCCCAGCGTCCTCGCTGGCACTCATTCCTCTCTCCAATCGATACGGGATTTCATAATCCACCCCCCCTTCAGGGCTAGCGTCCTCACTGGCACGTCACCTAGTGTCTGACTCTGATACCATTTGTTACGGCTCAAGCTCACTGCTAATGGATATTGTCTTCTTTAGGCTTTCTCTTTCGGACTTCCTCTTAAGGTTTTTAAAAACGCGTTTGCTAGGGAGAGGTTTCCACACCCTTCAGGGCCAGCGTCCTCACTGGCACACCACCTAGTGTCTGACTCTGATACCATTTGTTATGGCCCAAGCCCACCGCTAACAGATATTGTCTTCTTTAGGCTTTCTCTTTCGGACTTCCTCTTAAGGTTTTTAAAAACGCGTTTGCTAGGGAGAGGTTTCCACACCCTTCAGGGCCAGCGTCCTCACTGGCACACCACCTAGTGTCTGACTCTGATACCATTTGTTATGGCCCAAGCCCACCGCTAACAGATATTGTCTTCTTTAGGCTTTCTCTTTCGGACTTCCTCTTAAGGTTTTTAAAAACGCGTTTGCTAGGGAGAGGTTTCCACACCCTTGTAAAGAATGCTTTGTTCCCCTCTCCAACCAATGTAAGATCTCATAATCCACCACCCCCTTTGGGGGCCAGCATCCTTGCTGGCACTCATTCCTCTCTCCAATCGATGTGGGATCTCAAAATCCACCTCCCTTCGGAGCCTAGCGTCTTTGCTGGCACACCGCCCGGTATCTGGTTTTGATACCATTTGTCATGGCTCAAGCCCACCGTTAGCTGATATTATCCTCTTTGAGCTTTTCCTTTTGGGCTTCCCCTCAAAGTTTTTAAAACGTATCTTCTAGGGAGAGGTTTCCACGCTCTTATAAAGAATGCTTTGTTCCCCTCTCGAACCAATGTGGGATCTCACAATCTACTCCTTTCGAGCCCCAGCGTCTTCGCTGGCACTTGTTCCTCTCTCAAATCAACGTGGGATCTCACAGTATAGTTCAAAGTCATAAGCGAGTGAATGGACTATACTAATTTAAGCGTACACTCAGCATTTAGGTGATTTTTTTTCAAATTATACAAATTCATAGATCAATTAAAGGTCACATATACTTCAAAAGTTTGTGTGATTCATGAGTAGCTAGAAGCTGTCTGATAATCGGAGGGGTGTTTTAAAGTGGGGGGAAAAGTAAGCAAAATTGGCAGCTAAAACAGTGGGGAAAAGCACATCAGTGTGGTCCTAGGTACATTATTGGCAGGAGGGGCTGGGGTTTGGTTGTAATGAATCAGACATATTGATGCAAGAGAAAAGAAAAAGGGCAATGAATTGGTTGGGTCATTGATGTTGATTGGTCAAAATCTAAGGCTTACTGAAATTGAAATGACGAGGTCCCACTCTTTTCATTGTTATTGCCTACTCTCTGAATCCCCCACCTACCTCTTTCTTTACTCCCAAAAGTCCTTTTCCCATTGTTTCGTTTTTCTTTGTTATTTATACGGGCGGCCTAGGAATCAAAACTCTTCACAATGGTATGAATATTATCCACCACTTTGCTTTGGGTTTCCCAAAAGGCCTCATACGATAGAGATAGTATTCCTCACTTATAAATCCATGATCATTCCCATTCCGTTATCTAGAGTACACCTTCGAGGCTCACAATTATTTGTTCGATAGTTGAGGATTCTATTGACATGTCTAAGTTTAGGGCATGACTCTGATACCATGTTAGGAATCACGACCCTCCTACAATGGTATGATATTGTCCACTTTGAGCATAACCTCTCATGGATTTGCTTTCGGCTTCCTAAAAGGCTTCATACCAATGGAGATAGTATTCCTCACTTATAAACCCATGATCATTCCCACTCCGTTCTCTGGAGCCCCCGAACAAAGTACACACTTTGTTCGACACTCTAGTCACTTTTGACTACACATTCGAGGCTCACAATTCTTTGATTCCCACTCCGTTCTCTGGAGCTCTCGAACAAAGTATACCCTTTGTTCGACACTCTAGTCACTTTTGCCTACACCTTTGAGGCTCACAATTCGTTGTTCGATATTTGAGGATTCTATTGAATGGCTAAGTTTAGGGCATGAATATTTGAAGATTCTATTGACATGACTAAGTTTAGGGCATGAATATTTGAAGATTCTATTGACATGTCTAAGTTTAGGGCATTGAGGATTCTATTGACATGGCTAAGTTTAGGGCATGGCTCTGATACCCTGTTAGGAATCAGGACTCTGTACAATGGTATGATATTATCCACTTTGAGCATAAGCTCTCATGGCTTTGCTTTGGGCTTCCCAAAAGGCTTCGTATCAATGGAGATAGTATTCCTCACTTATAAACCCATCATTCCCACTCCGTTCTCTGGAGCCCTCGAACAAAGTACACCATTTGTTCGACACTAGTCACTTTTGACTACACCTTCGAGGCTCACAATTCTTTGTTCGATATTCGAGGATTGTATTGACATGGCTAAATTTAGGACATGACTCTGATACCCTGTTCGGAATCACGACTCTCCACAAAAGTATGATCTTGTTCACTTTGAGCATAAGTTCATGGCTTTGCTTTGGGCTTCCCAAAAGGCCTCGTACCAATAGAGATAGTATTCCTCACTTAAACCCATGATCATTCCCTAAATTAGCAAAAAAATTAGCCAATGTGGGACTCACTCGCAATAATCTTCAACAGTTTTTCGTGTTTTTCATCTAGATTGAGTGTGTGAGATGTGTGATCCTCTCTCTCTCTCTCTCAATATAAATTCCATAGCTGCCATAGAGTTTACCATCCCGGTATTATTAATATTTCTCTGTACGCCTTCTTTCTCTTGTTCTCCGTGTCCTTCATCTAGATTGAGTGTTTGAGTTATGTGATTCTAACACTTAACACTTAACTTCTCTCTCTACGTCTTCTTTCTCTTGTTCTTTCATCTAGATTGAGTGTGAGTTGTGTGATCTTAATACATTTAATGCTTAACACAACTTCTCTCTTGATCGAGATCGAGATTGACATGGGGCAAAAAGTTCCATACACAACGAGCTAAGCAATACACATTTTCAATCTGTTAGGACTCGATAAATTGATATCTTAGCCATGATAGTTTGTAATGGATGTCGCTTTAGTTTCTAGCATGTTAAAAGTTCGAATTTAGGGTTGTTTTATCACATGAAATCTAGATGATGAATGGATGGCTGAAGGGGTTACGTAAAAAGGAAACTGTCAACTTTGAATCAACCCAATTACCTTTTTTTGAAGGGACTACTTTGAGGCCACGTGCAATGCACGTGCTTTGTTCACTTTAAAATAAATATAATTTAGGTTTTTATTTTTTTTTTATTTTTTAATGTATGTTTAATAGATTTGATACCATTTACACGTGAATTAATTATTAAGGTTAAATTAATAAAAATATATATTTATTATAAATGGTAAATTAGCGGGAGTCTGTAAATAGTGTTTAAGTGTTTGAAAATAATTAGTAAGTAGCCCACTAATGGTTCATGATAGGACATATATTTTAGTAACTATTCCATAAGCTCTACATTTTTTAGTAGGGTTAGATGCTCAGTACTTCTCTATGCACGGTTCACATGGACTCATGTACTACTTCCTAGGAGGGCTCATATACATACCCCATAGGCTTGATTATGGGCTAGTGCACGTTCACACTGCTGAAAACCAACAAAAAGAAAGGACTAATCTAAATGCTCAAAACGTCTTGTGATGTCACTATGAAAATTAATTTGTCTATTGGAGATGCAGGGTATCGATCCCTGCACTTCTTACATGCGAAGCAAGCGCCCTACTATTTGAGCTACATCCCCTTTGCATATATGAATGTATCGTATAGTAATTCTGACTAACTCAAATAAATCTCCATAAAAAAAAATTAATCTCCCGTAAAAATGCAGATCTCTAAATGTTATGAGGTAGCATTTGAGTAGTACATGGACGTGTTCATGTTACTTTTTATCACAATTTTAAAAAGTGAAGTAAGTTCAAAAAAAGTAAAAATACCAAACTAGAACTTCGTTTTTGGTAGAGTTCATGAGTTTAAAGAGATGTATTATAGGGACGATTTATACGTAGATCGTAATTTTATGCATGATTTGACTCATTGAAATTGAAGAACTTTTGAATATTTTTATGTTATTTGTTTAAATTGTAAATTTAAAAGAATACAGATGATATTTAAACTTGATTACAAAACTGAAACGTTAGTTAATGAGAAGTTTTTTTTAGAAAAACTCATAAGTCACTTTACAAATTATAATTTACTTAACCGGTAGCTCTAAGTTGATCTACTCAATGTCTTATAAAATTGTAATGATCCAGACCTACCGCTAGTCGAGGTCTTTCCCTTTTGGGCTTCCCCTCAAGGCTTTAAAACACGTATGCTAGGGGAAGGTTTCCACACCCTTATAAATGGTGCTTTGTTCTCCTCCCCAACCAATGTGAGACATTACAATCCACTCCCCTTTGGGGCCCAGCGTGCACTCGTTCCTTTCTCCAATCGATGTGAGACCCCACCAAATCCACCCCCCTCTTGGGACCCAGCGTCCTTACTAGCACACCACCTCGTGTCTACCCCCCTTTGGGGAAGAGAGAGAAGGCTGACACATCGTTTGGTGCTGGCTTTGATACCATTTGTATGGCACACCGCCTTGTGTCTACCCCCCTTCGGGAAACAACGAGAAGGCTGGCACATCCTTCGGTGTCTGGCTCTGATACCATTTGTAATGACCTAGGCCCACCACTAGCAGATATTGTCCTCTTTGGGCTTTCCCTTTCAGGTTTCCTCTCAAGGCTTTAAAATGCGTATGCTAGGGGAAGGTTTCCACACCCTTATAAATGGTGCTTTGTTCTCCTCCCCAACCAATGTGAGACATCACAATCCACTCCCCTTTGGGGCCCAACGTGCATTCATTCCTTTCTCCAATCGATGTGGGACCCCACCAAATCCACCCCCCTCTTGGGACCTAGCGTCCTTACTGGCACACCGCCTCGTGTCTACCCCCATTTAGGGAAGAGCGAGAAGGCTGACACATCGTCTGGTGCTGGCTCTGATACTATTTGTATGGCACACTGTCTTGTGTCTACCCGCCTTCGGGGAACAGTGAGAAGGCTGGCACATCATCCGGTGTCTGGCTCTGATACCATTTGTAATGAACGAGGCCCACCACTAGCAGATATTGTCCTCTTTGGGCTTTCCCTTTCAGGCTTCCTCTCAAGGCTTTAAAATGCGTATGCTAGGGGGAAGGTTTCCACACCCTTCTTATAAATGGTGTTTTGTTCTCCTCCTCAACCAATATAGGACATCACAAAAATTCTATACACCATGTATCTAGTCTATAAGTTTCTCACAGGTGATAATCTAACATCTTAATCTCAGATCATCAATCATAATCATTATGAGTTAAGACTAAACGAACCCATCTTAACTTATGATATGATTTTTCATTCCCTAGTTACATATCAACGAACTCCTTCGAGCTTATCTCAATTAGAGTGTATCTCAATAATTGAGTTTTCATCATCAAGCTCCTCTAAATAGGTGAGACACGATCTCCTTAACAATCCAACTCTAAACAGGTCTAGTCACATATAACAGTTCACTCCTGGGGATTAATCGACGACTCACTAGTAGTCTTCATATGACTATATGAAGACAAACTATTTTGATATTATGATGACCTCTATACTTAAGATTAGGTTTACTGCTATATGATAATCAGAGATCTTCTAAACAGTCCACACGTAATAACTTTGGCACTAATCATATCTAGGGCACTAGTCCCGTACAATTATAATCATGTGACTGCAATCCATTGATGACACTAATCATTTATAGGGCAGGACCTTCTTACCATAAAATTCAACCCAATTCATTGTTAAAGGTTAACGGGCAAGATAAAGAAGGGTGCTATGGTACTAGCACATGATACAAAATCGAAAATCTTATACACAATTACCGGGTGTAATAAACATGATTATTGTTGCTAAGAGTTTTTCAAATAAAAACCTATGACACAATAGACTTGAACATATGAGCATTAAAAGAATGAAAATTTCGGTTATGAAAGAAGCTTTAGAAGATATGAAATCTTTTGATATGAATTTTTTTTGAGAGTTTCGTTATGGACAAACAGAAACGAGCTAGCTTCACAAAGATTGCCACATAAGTGAAGAAAGTATAGTTTCAAATAACTCGTACAGATGTTTAGGGATCATCTCTAGTTTCATTACTTGGTGGATCAAAGTTCTATATCACCTTCATTAATGATTTCAGCAAGAATGTATGAGTTTATTTCTTGAAACACAAATCAGATATGTTTGCCACATTCCAGTGATAAAACATTGAAAAGATGAATAGAACATTGAATGAGTGTACAAGGAGTATGAGGATTCATTCTCGATTGTTAAAGACATTATGGGTTGATGCTGTAAATATAACAACTTACTTGATCAATAGAGTTGTCATTACTCTGGAGTTCAAGTTGCTAGAAGAGGNAAAAAAAAAAAAAAAAAAAAAAAAAAAAAAAAAATTCAAGTATTGTCACTTGAGAACTTTTAGCTGTACTACATATGATCATGTTGATCCAGAGAGGAGAGATGTTAAGTCTACAAAGTACTACTACATAGGCTATGGTTCTAACATGTTCGAGTACAGACATTATGACATAACATTTGATGAAGATGTCTCGTACAATGACAAAGAGAAAAAAGATTCACAGACTACGAATCAAGTTGGAGTTGAGGTTGAGCTGCAATAAATTTCACATAATTACGCTACAACAAAAATACAAAAAACTCTTGAGACTATTGTTGAGGAGCTAGAGGTAGACCAAGTGATACATGAGCAGGTGTTGAGGAGATCATCCAAAACCAGTTAGATATTCACCTTTATTACACTGTCTGTTGCTGGCTGATGAAGGGAGTCAAGAGTCCCTTGATGATGCGCTATAGGTGGAGAATTCAACTAAGTGGTAGTAAGCCATGGATGAAGAGATGAAAGATTTGGGTGCAACAAAGCAGATTCTTGGGATGAAAATTTCACGAGTAGATCAGTTGAGGAGCATAAGCACATGACATCAGTTCCATATGGTTCTGTAGTTGGAAACTTGATGTATGATATGGTATGCACTAGACCTGATATAACACATGCAGTGGGAATTGTTAGAAGGTACATGAAAAATCATGAAAAAACATTGGGAAGTTGTGAAGTGGCTTCTAAGATATCTAAGAGTTACATGTAACTTGACTTTGATACCACTTGTAAGAGCCCAAATTTGGGTGCAACAAAGCAGATTCTTGGGATGAAAATTTCACGAGTAGATCAGTTGAGGAGCATAAGCACATGACACAGTTCCATATGGTTCTGTAGTTGGAAACTTGATGTATGATATGGTATGCACTAGACCTGATATAACACATGCAGTGGGAATTGTTAGAGCCCAAGAGCCCAAGCCAAATATTGTCCTCTTTGGGCTTTCCCTTCCAAGCTTCGCCTCAAGGTTTTAGAGGGCTTCGCCTCAAGGTTTTAGAGGGTGTATGCTAGGTGTATGCTAGGGAGTCCTCTTAGGTCTTTCCCTCGTAGGGTTCTCCCTCAAGGTTTAGATATTGTCCTCAAGGTTTTAGACCGTGTATGCTAGGTGTATGCTAGGGAGTCCTCTTAGGTCTTTCTCTCATAGGGTTCTCCCTCAAGGTCTTTCCCTCGTAGGGTTCCCCTCAAAGTTAAGACTAAAAATCTTGAGAAAGATCTCTTAGGTCTTTTCCTCACAGGGTTCCCCTCATGTGGGAAGGGTCTAGCTCAATCAATATATATATATATATTGGAGATGCAGAGTATCGATCCCTGTACATCTCGCATGCGAAGCGAGCGCTCTACCATGTTAGCTACATCCCCTTTGCATTTGTAAAAACTTCATTACAAAAGTGAAACGTCAGTTCACGAGAAGTCGTTTTATTAGATATTACGATGCTATGCAGACCATTATAACTTGAGATAAGTATGCGAAGCACGCTCTACCATTTGAGCTACATACCCTTCGCATATATAAAAATTCCGTATACTTCTTGCATGCATTTACAAGCCAAAATAAGGCTTATCCTACGAGATTAAACTCTTTCGACTAGCTACTTACCATGACAACAAATAAAATTGAGTCATTGGAGATGCAGGGTGTCGATCCCTGTCTTCTCGCATGCAAAGCAAGCGCTCTACCATTTGAGCTACATCCCCTTTGTATATGTGAGTATTCCGTACAATGATTCTGACTAACTCAAATAAATATCCATAAAAAAAAATTAGTCCAACATAAAAACACAGATCTCTAAATATTTGGATTTCGAGTATGAAATAGCATTTCAATAATTGATTGACGTGTTCAAATATATTATAAAATATTACTCTAATCACAATTTTAACAATTTTTTTTATTATTTTAGGGGCGATTTTGAAAGTTGATCGAGTTTAATTTTATGATTGATTTGACTAATTGAAATTGATAAAATTTTAGAAATTTTTATGTTGGCTTTTCCCGAAATTTTCAAGTTCATGTTTCAAATTGTACCGACCAACTTTTTACATCAATAAGAGTTATATATTACAAAATTGAAACGTCAGTTTACGAGAAGATTTGTAGAAAAACTCATAACTCACTTTACAAATTATAATTTATTCGACCAAAAGCTCAAAGTTCTACTCAACATCTTATGTCAAACATAGTTCCATAGCCACACTGTTCCATAACGCTCTCGTCACATGCTAGTAAGCTCACGTATGATCTGAATAGAAAAGTAGTCTAAATGGGCATGACAATACTTAGTAGATAGCTCTCTTGTAAGCTTTCAAGTAGAAATAAATCCTACTCCATGATAACTTAGATTCTTTATCTCAAATTATCATCATAATTATTTTGAGTTTAAGACTAAAACGATAAGATTATCTCATGATAGGATTTTTTTATTCCCGGGTTACATATCAACAAGCTCCTTCGAGCCTGTCTCAATTTGAGTGTTTCTCCTCGTATAGCACAATGATTTGGTTTATACCAAGGTTTAGACCATCTAGTTAAGCTTTTTATTATATATTCCATGATTGATTTTAGAGATACATGAATATATAAATAGGTGAGACACGATCTCCTTAATAATTCAACTCTAAATAGGTCTAGTCACATAGAACAATTCACTACCGAAGATTAGTTGACCAATCACTAGTAATCTTTATATTATGATGACCTCTGATTTACAACTATACGTTAGTTAGAGATCTTCTAAACCGATGGCACTGATCCTATCTAGGGCACTAGTCCTCGTACAGTTATAATCATGTGAGTGCAATCCATGTCCACACATAAAAATTTGATGGCACTAATCCTTTACTATAAAATTCAATCCAATTCATTATTAAAGGTTAACGGGCAAGATAACGAAGGATGAAGGGTGATATTGGTACTAGCACTAGCACATTGACACAAAATCTGAAATATTATACACAATTACAGGGCAGGCGTATAAACATGGCTACTGTTACTGAAAGTGTTTCAAGTTTTTTTTTAGAGTTGTATTATGAACAAACAGAAACGAGTTAGCTTCACAAAGGTTGCCACAGAAATGAAGAAAGTATAGTTTTAAATAACTCGTACAATGTTTAGGGATCATCTCCAGTTTCATCACTTGGTGGATCAAAGTTCTATATCACCTTCATTGATGATTTAAACAAGAATGTGAGTTTATTTCTTGAAACATAAATCAGATGTGTTTACCACCTTCAAGCGATAGAACATTGAATGAGTGTGCAAGGAGTATGAGGATTCATTTTCGATTGTCAAAGACATTATGGGTCGATGCTATAAATACAACAACTTACTTGATCAATAGAGCTGTCATTATTTTGAATTTCAGGTTGTCATAAGAGGTATGGACAGGAAAAGAATTCAAGTACTGTCACTTGAGAACTTTTAGCTGCATTACATATGATCTTATTGATCCAAAGAAGCGAGATGCTAAGTCTACAAAGTGCTACTTCATAGGCTATGGTTCTAACATGTTCGAGTACAAATTTTGGATGAAAAAAATCCTAAGACATTATGACATGACATTTGATGAAGATGTCTCGGACAATGACAAAGAGAAAAAAAAGATTCACAGACTACGAAACAAGTTGGAGTGGAGGTTGAGTTGGAAAAAAAAAATTCACATAATTTTGCAACAACAAAAATACAAAAAACTCTTGACAGTATTGTTGAGGAACTAGAGGTAAAGCAAGTGAGACATAGCAGGTGTTGAGGAGATCATCCGAAACCAGTAAAGTACCAGTTAGATATTCACCTTTATTATACTATCTGTTGCTGGTTGATGAAGAGAGACAAGAGTCCCTTGATGAGGCCCGATAAGTGGAGGATTCAACCAAGTGCTAGTAAGCCATGAATGAAGAGATGAAAGATTTGGGTGCAACAAAGCAGATTCTTGGGATGAAAATTTCACGAGTAGATCAGTAACAATATATTGAGAATCCATAACTACCCCTTTGGAATCATCGTAATGAATTGTGAAAAGGAAAATCTCTTGTTGAGGAGCATAAGCACGTGACATCAGTTCCATATGGTTATGTAGTTAGAAACTTGATGTATGATATGGTATGCACTAGATCTTATATAACACATGAAGCGGGAATTGTTAGAAGGTACGTGACAAAGCAGGAAAAAATATTGGGAAGTTGTGAAGTGGCTTCTAAGATATTGAGAGTTACATTGTAACAACTCAAGCACACCGCTAGTAGATATTGTACTCTTTAGACTTTTCCTTCCTGGGTTCTCCAAAAGGTTTTAAACCACGACTAATAGGGAGAGGTTTCTACACCCTCGTGAAGAATGTTTTATTCCCCTCTCCAACCGATGTTGGATCTCACAATCCACCCCCCTTGGGGACCAGCGTTCTCGTAGGCACATTACCTAGTAACTTGACTTTGATACGACTTGTAAGAGCTCAAGCATACTGCTAGTAGATATTGTCTTCTTTGGGCTTTTCCTTCCAAACTTCTCCTCAAGGTTTTAAACCGTGTAGGCTAGGGAGAGGTTTCCAGACCCTTATAAAAAATGCTTCATTCCCCTCCAACTAATGTGGAATGTTATAATTTTGTAAACCGCTCAAGTCATCGCTAATAGATATAGCACTCTTTGGTCTTTCCTTTACGGGATTCCCCTCAAGATTTTGAGTCGAGTCTACTATTCAAGGGGTCTAGCTCTGCTCTGACTCGTGCCTCTGTTCTTTAGAATATTAATATCCTCATTTATAAGGAGAGATTAATATCTTTAAAGATTTGATTATAGCAAAAAAATTAAAAATAAAAAATATTTTTTTTAAAAATTATTTAAGCTACATCCCTTCCCTTATTAAAATACTTTATAAACATCTCGCATGCAATGCAATCCATATTTAATATTTAAAATGGTTGGAGATTTAGGGTATCAATCTCTATACTTCTCGCATGCAAAGCTAGCGCTCTACAATTTGAGCTACATCTCCTTTGCATATATAAAAATTCCGTATACTTCTTGCATGCATTTACCAACCAAAATAAGGCTTATTTTACGAGATAAAACTCAATTAAAATTTCGACTAGCTACTTATCAACCAAAATAAGGTATCGATCCCTGTACTTCTTGCATGCGAAGCGAACGCTCTACTATTTGAGCTACATCCCCATTGCATATATGAATATTCCGTACAATGATTCTGACTAACTCAAATAAATATCCATAAAAAAAATTAGTCCAGCATAAAAACACGGATCTCTAGACATTTGGATTTCAAGTATGAAGTAGCATTTCAATAATTGATTGACGTGTTCAAATATATTATAAAACATTACTCTTATCACAATTTTAACAATTTTTTATTATTATTTTAGGGGTGATTTTGAAAGTTGATCGAGTTTAATTTTATGACTGATTTGACTAATTGAAATTGATAAAATTTTAAAGATTTTTATGTTAGCTTTTCAAGATATTTTCTATATTAATGGTAAAATTAAGATTTAAGTTTATGTTTCAAATTGTACCGACCAACTTTTTACATCAATAAGGGTTATATTACAAAACTGAAACGTCAGTTTATGAGAAGACTTGTAGAAAAACCCATAACTCACTTTACAAATTATAATTTATTCCACCAAAAGCTCTAAGTTCTAGACAACGTCTTAAGTCAAACATAGTTCTATAGACACATTGTTCCATAAATGCTCTCGTCACATGCTAGTAAGCTCACGTACGATCTGAATAGAAACGTAGTCTGAATGGGCNGAATATTCCGTACAATGATTCTGACTAACTCAAATAAATATCCATAAAAAAAATTAGTCCAGCATAAAAACACGGATCTCTAGACATTTGGATTTCAAGTATGAAGTAGCATTTCAATAATTGATTGACGTGTTCAAATATATTATAAAACATTACTCTTATCACAATTTTAACAATTTTTTATTATTATTTTAGGGGTGATTTTGAAAGTTGATCGAGTTTAATTTTATGACTGATTTGACTAATNACAAAGCAGATTCTTGGGATGAAAATTTCACGAGTAGATCAGTAACAATATATTGAGAATCCATAACTACCCCTTTGGAATCATCGTAATGAATTGTGAAAAGGAAAATCTCTTGTTGAGGAGCATAAGCACGTGACATCAGTTCCATATGGTTATGTAGTTAGAAACTTGATGTATGATATGGTATGCACTAGATCTTATATAACACATGAAGCGGGAATTGTTAGAAGGTACGTGACAAAGCAGGAAAAAATATTGGGAAGTTGTGAAGTGGCTTCTAAGATATTGAGAGTTACATTGTAACAACTCAAGCACACCGCTAGTAGATATTGTACTCTTTAGACTTTTCCTTCCTGGGTTCTCCAAAAGGTTTTAAACCACGACTAATAGGGAGAGGTTTCTACACCCTCGTGAAGAATGTTTTATTCCCCTCTCCAACCGATGTTGGATCTCACAATCCACCCCCCTTGGGGACCAGCGTTCTCGTAGGCACATTACCTAGTAACTTGACTTTGATACGACTTGTAAGAGCTCAAGCATACTGCTAGTAGATATTGTCTTCTTTGGGCTTTTCCTTCCAAACTTCTCCTCAAGGTTTTAAACCGTGTAGGCTAGGGAGAGGTTTCCAGACCCTTATAAAAAATGCTTCATTCCCCTCCAACTAATGTGGAATGTTATAATTTTGTAAACCGCTCAAGTCATCGCTAATAGATATAGCACTCTTTGGTCTTTCCTTTACGGGATTCCCCTCAAGATTTTGAGTCGAGTCTACTATTCAAGGGGTCTAGCTCTGCTCTGACTCGTGCCTCTGTTCTTTAGAATATTAATATCCTCATTTATAAGGAGAGATTAATATCTTTAAAGATTTGATTATAGCAAAAAAATTAAAAATAAAAAATATTTTTTTTAAAAATTATTTAAGCTACATCCCTTCCCTTATTAAAATACTTTATAAACATCTCGCATGCAATGCAATCCATATTTAATATTTAAAATGGTTGGAGATTTAGGGTATCAATCTCTATACTTCTCGCATGCAAAGCTAGCGCTCTACAATTTGAGCTACATCTCCTTTGCATATATAAAAATTCCGTATACTTCTTGCATGCATTTACCAACCAAAATAAGGCTTATTTTACGAGATAAAACTCAATTAAAATTTCGACTAGCTACTTATCAACCAAAATAAGGTATCGATCCCTGTACTTCTTGCATGCGAAGCGAACGCTCTACTATTTGAGCTACATCCCCATTGCATATATGAATATTCCGTACAATGATTCTGACTAACTCAAATAAATATCCATAAAAAAAATTAGTCCAGCATAAAAACACGGATCTCTAGACATTTGGATTTCAAGTATGAAGTAGCATTTCAATAATTGATTGACGTGTTCAAATATATTATAAAACATTACTCTTATCACAATTTTAACAATTTTTTATTATTATTTTAGGGGTGATTTTGAAAGTTGATCGAGTTTAATTTTATGACTGATTTGACTAATTGAAATTGATAAAATTTTAAAGATTTTTATGTTAGCTTTTCAAGATATTTTCTATATTAATGGTAAAATTAAGATTTAAGTTTATGTTTCAAATTGTACCGACCAACTTTTTACATCAATAAGGGTTATATTACAAAACTGAAACGTCAGTTTATGAGAAGACTTGTAGAAAAACCCATAACTCACTTTACAAATTATAATTTATTCCACCAAAAGCTCTAAGTTCTAGACAACGTCTTAAGTCAAACATAGTTCTATAGACACATTGTTCCATAAATGCTCTCGTCACATGCTAGTAAGCTCACGTACGATCTGAATAGAAATGTATGGCCATAATTGTTAAGGATATTTAGTAATAAATTATAGTTTACCATATATATTATATTTGATATTTTATTATAAGAGAATTATAATATTTGCCTTATTACTTATGTTTACATTTATTGTTATTTCCCTTTATTACTATTTCCATATCCTTATAATTTATTTGATTATAAATAAGATAACTTTCTCACCATTTTGGTGTGCTGGATTAATCAAACATTCTCATGGTATCAGAGCCATTTTGGTTTAGCAACCCAGATCCTTTGTTTTCAATGGCTTTTGAAATCTTCTACGGTTCTTCTCCACCACCACTGCTGGCTTTGACGCCGCAGGGGCAGTCGTCATGGCTGCCACATGCAGAGCTGATTGATTACTCTTCGGCTCCATCCTTANCAAACATAGTTCTATAGACACATTGTTCCATAAATGCTCTCGTCACATGCTAGTAAGCTCACGTACGATCTGAATAGAAATGTATGGCCATAATTGTTAAGGATATTTAGTAATAAATTATAGTTTACCATATATATTATATTTGATATTTTATTATAAGAGAATTATAATATTTGCCTTATTACTTATGTTTACATTTATTGTTATTTCCCTTTATTACTATTTCCATATCCTTATAATTTATTTGATTATAAATAAGATAACTTTCTCACCATTTTGGTGTGCTGGATTAATCAAACATTCTCATGGTATCAGAGCCATTTTGGTTTAGCAACCCAGATCCTTTGTTTTCAATGGCTTTTGAAATCTTCTACGGTTCTTCTCCACCACCACTGCTGGCTTTGACGCCGCAGGGGCAGTCGTCATGGCTGCCACATGCAGAGCTGATTGATTACTCTTCGGCTCCATCCTTATGACCTCCAAATCATCCTTCGCCATACTCTGTACATACAACCTCATCTTTTTCAAACATAGTCTCTTTCATTTTCTTCCCAATTTTCCCTTCATCCTTCATCCTTCACAGAAACCCTAATCTTAAGATCTTCATCAGCGTTCTCTTCGAAAATATACAGAATCTCGATAATTCCATCGACTTTATGCAGAGATTTACCTTTGGAATCTGAGCGCCGCACTGGCCTCTTCGCCAACAAAGTTGCCGCCTAGAAACCCTAATCTTAAGATCTTCATCAGCGTTCTCTTCGAAAATATACAGAATCTCGATAATTCCATCGACTTTATGCAGAGATTTACCTTTGAAATCTGAGCGCCGCACTGGCCTCTTCGCCAACAAAGTTGCCGCCACCCTTCTTGCCAAAATTGGCTCCTTCGCCCAATGTGGCGACTCTTATGGCTTTAATATTGTCTTTGTCCATTGCTCTAGGTTTCCCCTTCTACTTCTTGGGGTTAGACATATTCTCACCAGAGCCAAGGCAGCATCGTCGCTAAGCGACAATCCCTCTTCATGGGTTAGATATATTCTCGCCGAAGCCAAGGCAGCATCGGCGCTANCTTGGGGTTAGACATATTCTCACAAGAGCAAAGGCAGCATCGTTGCTAAGCAACAATCCCTGTTCATGGGTTAGACATATTCTCGCCGAAGCCAAGGCAGCATCGGCGCTGAGCGGCGATCCCTCTGCAATTTTCGATGGCCAAGAAAGTGTTTAATTACGCCTCCTTTGAACCAAGTTGTTGACATCTTCACGAAAAGTGTTTCTCAACCTCTTTGAATTTTTCAGATCCAAGCTTCACGTTCGTTCAAATCCGACGCTCAGCTTGCGGTGGGGTGTTAAGGATATTTAGTAATAATTATAGTTTACCATATATATTATACTTGATATTTTATTACGAGAGGTATCTTTTCATTTATTATTATTTCCATATCCTTATAATTTATTTGATTATAAATAAGATAACTTTCACACCATCTAGGTGTGGTGGATTAATCAAACATTCTCAATAATAATACTAAGTAGATAGCTCTCTTGTAAGCTTTCGAGTTGAAATAAATCTTACTAAATTCTATAAGTTTTTCACCGGTGATAACCTAGATTCTTAGTCTCAGATCATCAATCATAATCATTTTGAGTTTAAGACTAAAACTGCCCATTTGAGCTTGTTAAAAGAATCTTACTTCTATTTCAGCTAACCTATCGTAGCTCATGATAAGATGTTTTATTCCCGGTTTACATATCAACAAGCTCCTTCGAGCCTATCTTAGCACCTTTAAATCATTAGTGTTACAATTATTTGGTTTATACCAAGGTTCAGACAATCTAGGCTTTTTATTATATATTTCATTATTAATTTTAAACATATATGCATATATAAATAGGCGAGACACGATCTCCTTAATAATCCAACTCTAGATATATACCGGTCTCCACATTATGTACATATAGTAGGAATGACCTTATACCTCTATTAGATATTACAATGCTATACAGATCATTATAATTGAGACAAGTTCATTATTAGAGATTTGGTTGACTAACCCCTAAGAATCCTTGCATAGTAACCTGATATCGAGATATATGACATGGATCATAGCAAGGGTATTGTAGATGATTTAACCAAATATTTTAACATGCTTCCAATGTCATAACTCCCGTTAAGGAATAGATATCATCTATTCCCAACTTGGATACTAACCCTTGAAAGTTGTTGAGTTATGCAATTCTTTTGTTAGTATTTTTGCTTATTGAGGTTGAAATGACACATAATTAATGCATAATGGTCGTCGATCAATTTTAATATATGTTGTCCTATCATGCTAGATAGGATTATGTGCAGTATTTGATATTTTTTTTTGTAACTGGAGATGCAAGGTATCGATCCCTATACTTCTCGCATTCGAAGCGAGCACTCTACCATTTGAGCTACATCTCCTTTACATATATGAATATTTCGTACCATGGTTCTGACTAACTCAAATAAATCTCCATAAAAAATTAGTCTGACATAAAAGCACGAATCTCTAAATGTTTGGATCTGAAGATTGAAGTAGCATTAGTGATACATTGATATGTCAAATATATTATAAAACATTACTTTTATGACGATTGTAACAATTTTTTATAGTTATATTTGGTTTTGAGTCAATTTCATCTAATTGAACCTCTCGTATATTTAGGTTATTCCAATTGTTTCTCTTGTAAGTTTTTGTTTGAAATAAGATGAGAAAAGTGTTTAACAATTGTTGTTGTGTTATGTATTAGGCTAAGATAGAAAGAGAATATGCCATAAATTATTACCGTTATGCCTCTAAGTTGAGATTTTCGAGAAACATGTTGTGTTATGTATTATGCTAAGATAGAAAAAGAATATGCATGACTAAAATACGAGTTTGGCAATATAGATGAATACGTTATGCATGATATAAAAATTACAAAAATGCCTCTATGATAAGATTTGTGATGAATGATGTTTTGTATGCTTTTCATTGTGTTAGAAAGGAGGACGAGCTATTGTGATTTGTGCTCCGGATGATTGATCGATGTTATCTCCCTGTTGAGCTTGTTTTCTTATATGTCTGCATGATACAATATGTGTTAGCTTCACATGGTTGACTTTGTGTTCTCCCTGTAGAGCATGTTTATTTACACAAGCTAGGGCATTAGAGTTAAGTTGACTAGACGATGACCTAGGTCAGGAAACCTCTAATGGACCGAACACCTTAAGATCGTGAGTGACGGTTAGAGGAGAAAGACTCGAGGAGTCAAAACAAAGCATCCTGGAGACAGAAGTCCGCGTTAAGCCACCTAGCCGCCATAGGAACCCAATAAACCTCCTCGGTTCCTAGATATGACTAAGGTGAAGTTTGAATTGTGAA
The DNA here is from genome assembly GCF_002806865.2 of Cucurbita pepo subsp. pepo. Classification (NCBI taxonomy): domain Eukaryota; kingdom Viridiplantae; phylum Streptophyta; class Magnoliopsida; order Cucurbitales; family Cucurbitaceae; genus Cucurbita; species Cucurbita pepo. Next base: position 419,971 of record NC_036655.1, on the reverse strand, counting down.
TTACATGCCTAGGTGATTGATAAGAATATCTCCTTAGTAAATCATGCATGAGAGAGCTCAGTTAAGATTAGGGCGCACTACATCTAGTGCGGTTTACATGTTGACCCAAGACCTTGCACCCCAGGATCGTGAGCGATCAGAGGTTTAAACCTGTGTGCACCCAAAGATTGGTTTGGTCTTAGGACATAGCCCCAAACATTCTTGAAACGAGAGAAAATTTCAACCGCCTAGATGCTCTTAAGAACCTAGTAAATTTCCACGGCAACCAAGAATGACCAAGGTAGCTCATCAGGCTATAGCAGTGTAAACAGTGTCACGAATCTGTCCACTACCCTTTCTACTCCGGTACCGTACCCTCAAGACTCTACTACGGTTCCTGTATCGTGGAGTTAGGCGTCGCCGGTTAGGGTAGTGTGACATGTGTCCAATCCTAGTGAAAATGGTCAAGAATCTCATGAACAGGATCCTTATGCCATAAATCCGGCCCTGAGTGGGAAACACAAGACCACATAGGTTGACCTAGTAGCTGACCAGTACACACACGGGGGATCGCTTCCCCCAAACTTTGGCGACTTTATGATCCCATGGAAGGATTCATCAACTAACCCCCATTGATGACGCTCAAATTGTTGTTTAGATTCCGATCCAGCCATTATGTCACATAGCTTATGAGGTTGTGCCTCAACCCAAAATATCGGTCATTCATTGTATAAGCAAGGCAAGCTACATAAATCGTAAAAAAGAAAGATTGAAAAACTAGTATAGACCCATAGGCGTACGTTTTAGTTCAAAGACCCGCTCGAAACATTGGGATACCCAGTTGTTCAAATAACATTGGAACCTAGGCCTGAACTTCCTAAAACCCATAGATACTTACTAGGTTAAGGATACGATCAGTGCCCACAAGTAGGTTGCTTACTAAATATATTTATTTACTCACCCCTTTCCTCTTTCTTTGTCAGGTGTTTGCAGGCGGCCGGTCGAGGTGGAGGAGCGTTCGAGAGCTTTGCAATCACAAAGGAGGTCGTTCCGGAGCATCAGTCCATTTTTACATTTTGGAGTCTTTTGTATTTTCTTTTATAATTGTATTCTTGGTTTGTAATATTTCAAACAACATCGCCTTATAACTTGATTTAGTTTTGGTGTTGTTTTGTTTCTGATTTAAATTTTATCGGATTTTTATTTTTTATTTTATTGTTGTTTTTGTCTTTTAGTCACGATTCGAGTTTCGAGCCTCGAAAGTCAGGTCATGACAAAGATACCCTCACCCACAGGTTAATTATGAATCATTTAGATCAAATCATTTTTAACAATTCTCAAGTTGGTCGTAACAATAGTATTACCGAGATAAAACTCTCAATCTTTTAGGTTATTACTTGAACATAATTTTCGTGTATGCCAACCATATACTCTAATAATCTAATGTTTTTCATATAATGGATAATGTTATATTACAATTAAAATAATCAAAACTATTCCTAGTTATTAAAAAATGAATGATTAACGACAAACCTTCAATAACATCCGACTATACTAAATGTGGATTGGGGACGAGGAGGGAGAGAGGATTTAATGAATGCCCGAATCACTGCAAGCTTGCGCTGTATTTGAAACGTTACAAAAATTGTTTACCTATAGAGTTTGCTCATGTGATCCTGTGGTGAGCGACAATACTGTGCACTCATGACACACTCGAGATGAACGCTAGAAACATTTATGCATGGTTGGTTTGTTCACAAGATAATGTCTTACTATTCGAATAGATATAATGAATCTATTTACTGAATATTTTTTTTATGTTCGCTCTATTCTATATTTTTTTTCACATGTTCACTAACATGTTAAGCAACGGCTCTACCATGACATTGGAATGGATGTTTTAGAATTTTTTGGATTTTTCAAAAATAAAAAAAATGAAAAATGAAAATTACCAATATACCCTTGAAGGTCAAGATAGTTACGAAAGTATATTGAAAAATGAAAATTACCAATATCTTTTCACCCAACCTTTGGATCTTCACCAAATCTTGATATGTTTTAGAGGATGTACAACTCATCAAATTCGACGGCTGAAATTCAAAATGAAGGTTGGCAAGCTTTGATCATATTAGATATTGGAAATTTTTTAAAAAAATTCAACTTCAAATTCGTGATGATTCTTAAGGTTTCAATGTCGATTTAAACTTCCTCTATAAAGTTTGAAGTAGGGACTTTCACTTGGAACAAGAATCAAGCATCTTCGTGCCCTCAAACACGAGTTACAAACCTTTACTTTAAGGGTATACCTTTCTCTAATTTCTTTCAAATTTGAGAGCTATATTCCACTGTTTCCTTTCAAACTTGTTTTTACACCTTCTAAATAAGATTTCCCCACAAGATTGGTGAAGGAAGCAAGCATTGATAGGGCCCCCTAACCTACACGCCCAATTCAATCTGCCATTGAAGAAGCTCGAGAAAGCTTGGAGATTCAATTTGAGGCTACATGCACATTCATCTTGTAAGACCTACCCCAATCGACTTTTGCACCTCCAACGAAAATTTTCATAGAATACCTCGAACGCCAATAAGTCCAAGAGCATGCTCAATTGAAGGAATTGACTTTCAAGTAAGATTTGACAATAAAATTTGAATCCTTACCTCGGCTAACTTGTAGCCGAGGAAGTTTGACTCTAAAATTTTGACCATACACACAAAATCATCTCTCCAAAACAAATCCTTTAGAGTGAGGAAAGTATAAGGAAGAACTTTGACAAAGAATTCAATCCCTAGAAAGCTTCAGAATCGGCCACGCACTCGGAATATTCTAGGTTTGAAATCAATCTCTAGCTCTTAATTGAAGGGAGAAACACTTCCAATTGGGCTGGAAGAGTCACATTTCAAATGGTAGTGCAAAGAAGAAACACGTCTTCTTCCTTTCTGAGGAAGAAGACAATGACATGGGTGGTCCAACTGAATCGGTCACTCTGCCCAAAATCTAACCCCATTCTCAGTTTTTTCTCAATTTTAACCCCCTCCCAGACAAGTATCATGAAAAATTTTATATCTAAATATTTTTCATCGACAATAATTTACAATTCTCTATCTTAAGTCGCCAACCATAATCACATTGAAGTTAAGATTCAAATAGTTGATCTAAGTTTATTAATGTCAAAAGAGCTTAAATTCTAATATAGCGAACCTAACTTAGCTCATAATAGGATTTTTTTATTCCTGGATTACATGTCATCAAGCTTCTCCGAGCCTACATCAATGAGGGTCGTATTTCACTGATTGAGTTTCCATCATCTAGCTTCTCTACGTACAAAAAATCATTGGTGTTGAGCTTATCACCATAATTGAGTTTTCTATGGTTCAAAAAATTAATTTTGGAGAAGCATATATATGTAAATAGGTGAGACACGATCTTCTTAATAATCCAACTCTAAAACATATAGACTCTGTCACATGAGATGACGTGATACCCATGTATAGGCTAACTATCTCGATATTATGTTGATCGTTGTCTTTTGGAACAGGTTTGTTGCTACAAGATAGTTAGAGAGCCTCTAAATAGTCCCCGCATAATAGTTTGACGACACTAAATCCTATCTTCTAGAACACGACCTTGTGCCATCCAACTCAATCCAATACAATGAGGACGGGACAATTCACTATTAAACTCTACATTATATAAATATAGTGGGAGTGACGATTTACGTTTATCAACTATTACAAAATTGTGCATACTATTGTTACTCGAGACAATTTTAATATTAGAGATTTATTTGACTAACCTCTAACAATCTCCATAAAGTAATCTAAGATCGAGACTTATAACATTAATCATAGTCAAGGTATTGTAAATTGATTGGCTAAATAATTTAACATGCTTCTAATTTCCATAATCTAGAAATTTACAATCAAGCAATTGACTCATGGCTCGACTAGCAACCTTTTTTAGTCTCACATCACACTTGTCTTTACCTAAAAATATGTAAGAAACCTTCTATCAAGGTTCAATATGCATACATACACGTTGAAATTAAGGGATAAATTTTCTTTTCAAAGTGAATTACTCACTCATTGCCTGGTGAATTAGAATTGTCTAGCTCATTGAGCTAACCGTACAGGCCCATTGCCAACAGATATTGTCTTTTTTGAGCTTTCTCGTCTTTTTTGAGCTTTCCCTTTTGGGCTTACCCTCAAGGTTTTTAAAACGCGTCTATTAGGGAGAGGTTTCCACACCCATATGAAGAATGCTTCATTCTTCTCTCCAACCGATGTGAAATCTCACAATCCACCCCCTTCGATGCCCAGCGTCACCACTGGTACTCGTTCCCTTCTCCAATCGATGTGGGACCCCTTAATCCACCCCCTTCGAGACCCATCCTTGCGGCACCCTGTTTCTTGTCCACCCCCTTTGAGACTCAGCCTCCTCACTGGCACATCACCCTCTGATACCACTCTAATACCATTTATAACAGCCCAACCCACTCTTACCATATATTGTCCTCTTTGCTGTCCCCCAGGCTTCCCCTCAATGGTTTGAGTTACCATATATTGTCCTCTTTGCTTTCCCCAAGGCTTCCCCTCAATGTTTTGCTTTCCCTAATGCTTCCCTCAATATTTTTAAAATCCGCTAGAGAGAGATTTCCACACCCTTATAAAGAATGCATTCCCTTCCCACACCCTTATGAAGAATGCTTTCCCTAAGGCTTCCCCCTCAATATTTTTAAAATGCGTATGCTAGAGAGAGATTTTCACACCCCTATAAAGAATGTTTCGTTCTCCCTCCCCAAACGATATGTGTTTCGTTAGAGAGAGATTTTCACACCCCTATAAAGAATGTTTCGTTCTCCCTCCCCAAACGATATGTGTTTCGTTCTCCCTCCCCAACCGATATGGGATCTCACCTCATCCTCCTCTTTGTACCCTTATACTCTTGTAATCTTGAATGTTGAGCTAAACTACATAGTGATCATCCTCCTCCACGCTATTTGTATATCCGGGGTGACAACATTACCCATCACTACAAATTGAAATGATTCAACGTTTGACCATTTTAAGTTGGTGAGTCTATGAGTATCATATTGAAATGATTAGTATCATCATCTACACTTAAGTTATTGAAAACATTGTGCCATTTCTAAAATAGATACTCATCCAAATAAAGTAAGCTTAAGTTGACACAAAAGTATATTATTGTTCAAATTTATCATTATTATTGAAAAAGTCCTGAATTATTATCTTGTATTCAATAAACTTTCTACTCAACACCATAGTGAAGTAAAAAAAAAAAAAAAAAACAAGTTCACATGATGAGTTTCAATAAACTATCAACTTTACATCCTTAAAGTAAGAGTTTAAAGCTGGGGAAAATAAGGGGATTGAGTCGTTGGAAATGACTTTTGGCTTACTTCTAACAAATGCTTGTTTTTCATTAGTCGCTTATAATGTGTACCGAGCACTCCCGGTGAAAACACAGCAAAGTATCTCCTACAAAAACCGATAGCGTCCCAATTCACGATATTAGTATATACAAACACGAAGCATATCATCAACCTGAATATAACTCTCGATCCGAAGTTTGAATATCGAACTCGAATAATTTTCTTTTATGTTTGTAAATGAATCGAATTTCAATCGAAATTGAGTAATAATGAATTAAATGGTGACATATGACATTTAAAGCTATAATGTTAAGTACATAACAACATTCCTTTTTGAGATGATTTACCTGTTTAGAGAAGCTCTCCCATCTGTAAAATCCGATTCATCTGCCCATTTCGGCTGCTTATGTGGTTTGGACTCAATCTCCTTGTAAAATCTTGGTGGTTTTTGCAGCTTCAAAAGGATTATAACAAAGATTTAAGAACTAAAAACACATATATATATATATATGATACTAAATTTAGGGTTTCAAAATTGCTACGTAAAATGGCTCAGACAAATTAGTTCCAAACGCTTAAATCGGTAAAGAAGAAGAATCAAACCATTCGTTCTAAAAATCAAACAATCCATGAGATTTCACATTTGCTGCCATTCAACAATAGCAAGTCTCAATACTACACATTTGTATAAATTTGTTCTAATCTTGGACAAATTAACGATTCCTCGATTGAGCGACTTCTAGTAAGATATTATTATTTTAAAGAGGATTCAAGACAACTAATGTATAAATGAATTCAATACTATATCGTTCATAAGAATGAGTTCAAGACAATAAACTTAGCTTAGAGTTTTCTCATGAGTAATCCAATGAAATAAAGAGCAGCTCGATAAGACCCTATACCCAAAGCAGCTAACATCATATAACCAATTGAGACATTGTAGAATAGGCTGGCTAAACTTCTTTTAATCTCTTTTTGAGCAAGAGCTAAAGAAATAGTACTGTATAGCGACAAGAAAACTTCCCCTACCATTGTAACAGCATGTATAAGAGCCGAAAAATCAAACTATCTACAAGATTTCTCATTTGCTACCACTCAACAACAACAAATCTCAACTTTGAACATTCTAATCTTGGACAAATTAACGATTTCTCAATTGTACGACTTCCTTGGAACCGATATATAAATGAGTTCAATACTATTAGTATTACTATTCGCAAATTGAAACATTCATTAAAAGAAGGAAAAGAAAACCCTAAAGAAAGTGTTATCTAAACACATTTTCATCGAAATTACTACTTTGAGAAGAACAACTCATCAAACATCTAAATCTTAATCTTAATAACAAAAAACTAAATGGGTTATGAATCAATCAATGGATACAAAGTTCTTACATGCAAAAGAAGAACAACTCATTTGTTCATGGAAAAAAAAAAAAAAAAACCCTAAAAGAAAGTGATAACTCAACATACTTTCATATATAAATTAGTATTCAAAAAGGGTTCCAAACAAGAACTTGATAATCTAAAAAGCAACTAATACAAAATATTTATGAATGAATTCAATACTAACAAACCCATAATTTGTTCTACAAATCAAATCATTCATTAAAAAGGGTTCCTAAAAACCCAAATGTGTTATGAATAAATCAATTTACACAATGTTCTTACATACAAAACAACATTGAAAAAGAAACCCTAAAAGAAATTGATATCTCAATATAGATTCATATGTAAGCAAAAAAGTCCCATTTTGAAATGGGTTATCCAAACATCAAACTCCCAATGGATACAAATTTTTATGAATCAAAAGAAGAAAATTAAACTAACCTCAAGTTGGAGGATTCCTTGTCTATGATCTTCAATGGCAGCTTCAATCCCTATGATATTAGACCAATCAATTTCAATCTTGTGCTTGGAAGGCCCCTCCCTCACAATCTCCCAAGTTACCTTCTTGTTTCTATAATCAAATTTCAGCACCAAATCACCATCATTCTTGGGCACCACCTAGAACAAAAATGAAAAATGAGTACCAAACCCATGGATTCATATTCAAATTAAAATCTTGTATCATACCTGCCATGATCCAACTCGAAGGAAAAGAGCCAGAACTCCGTTAAACACGAGCTGGGGAAGCTCAGAAGAAGAAGAACTACTTGGTCCAGAGGTGATTGTTCTTTCATGTGATGGATTATTGTATTGTTGTTCTTCACTTGTGGGTGGGAGAGGGATTAATGAATGGCCCGTTAAGATACTTGGGAGATTTGTAAATGGTGGTGGCAATGAAATTTTTGTATCCTTTTCTAATTCCATTGCTGCAAGTAGAGAAGATAGCCGAAGTGCTGGAAGTTTTAGAACTACTTCAATTGTTTCTTCACCCTAAAAAAAAAAAAAAAAAAAAAAAAAAAAAAAAAAAAAAAAATTTAGGGTTTTCTTTGATTCGATCCGACAAAGAAAACAAGATGAATGCCAAGTTAGCCCTAGTTCATCTCAATTAGGTTAAAAATGACTCAAATCTTTCAAAATTTGCTCATTCTCATAAATCATTTCAAGGGTTTTCGAAATTTCACTGAAATTCAAAGAGAGAAGATTAAAAAAAAAAAAAAAATTCAAGAATGATGAAGTAGTGATTAGCAGAACTTTAAATTGTGATAATTAAGTTTAGGGTTTTCTTTGATTCGATCGAACGAAGAAAATAAGATGAATGCCAAGTTAGCCCTAGTTCATCTCAATTAGGTTAAAAATGACTCAAATCTTTCAAAGTTTGCTCATTCTCATAAATCATTTCAAGGGTTTTCGAAATTTCACTGAAATTCAAAGAGAGAAGATTAAAAAAAAAAAAAAAAAAAAAAAAAAATTCAAGAATGATGAAGTAGTGATTAGCAGAACTTTAAATTGTGATAATTAAGTTTAGGGTTTTCTTTGATTCGATCGAACGAAGAAAATAAGATGAATGCCAAGTTAGCCCTAGTTCATCTCAATTAGGTTAAAAATGACTCAAATCTTTCAAAGTTTGCTCATTCTCATAAATCATTTCAAGGGTTTTCGAAATTTCACTGAAATTCAAAGAGANAAAAAAAAATCCAAGAATGATGAAGTAGTGATTAGCAGAACTTTAAATTGTGATAATTAAGTTTAGGGTTTTCTTTGATTTGATCGGACGAAGAAAACAAGATGAACGCCAAGTTAGCCCTAGTTCGTCTCAATTAGGTTACAAAGGACCCAAAATGACTCTAAATTTTTCAAAATTTGTTGATTCTCATAAATCATTTCAAGGGTTTTCAATTTTTCACTCAAATTCAAAGAGAGAAGATAAAAAAAATCCAAAAATGATGAAGTAGAGATTAATAGAACTTTAGATTGTGATAATTAAATTTAGGGTTTTCTTTGATTCGATCTGACGAGGAAAACAAGATGAACGCCAAGTTAGCCCTAGTTCATCTCAATTAGGTTAAAAATAAACTACTTGAAAATTTTCAAAATTCGTTCATTCTCATAAATCATTTCAAGGGTTTTCAATTTTTCTCTCAAATTCTAAATAAAAATAAAAATAAAAATAAATCCAAAAATGATGAAGTAGTGATTAGTAGAACTTTAAATTGTGATAATTAAGTTTAGGGTTTTCTTTGATTCGATCTGACTGAGGAAAACAAGATGAACGCCAAGGTAACCCTAGTTCGTCTCAATTAGGTTAAAAATGACTCAAAATGCTCAAAATTTTTCAAAATTTGTTCATTCTCATAAATCATTTCAAGGGTTTTCAATTTTTCACTGAAATTCAAAGAGAAGATAAAAAAATCCAAAAATGATGAAGTAATGATTAATAGAACTTTAAATTGTGATAATTAAGTTTAGGGTTTTCTTTGATTCGATCTGAGATGAACGTCAAGTTAGCCCTAGTTCATCTCAATTAGGTTAAAAATAAATTACTTGAAATTTTTCAAAATTTGTTCATTCTCATAAATCATTTCAAGGGTTTTCGATTTTTCAGTGAAATTCAAACCCAAGAATGTTGAAGTAGTGATTATTAAGTTTAGGGTTTTGGTTTTGAAGAGAAATTTAAAGAAATTAAACAAGAAATCAAAGGAAAATCACACGATCGCCAATGAATACATGAACAAAAATATGAACATTGAAACTATCGATGAGAATGAACGAATGAATGAATAAGAAATTACCTCAGGGAGGGTACCAGTTTTGGAGAAATGATCAAGCTTGTCGGCGCCGGAGATTATAGGAAAGCTTGAAGATTCACCATTCTCTGAAGTAAAATACATTTTCTTCTCACTCTCTTCTCCTTTTTTCATATCCATTTCAAATTGTGATCCTCTTTGATTCTTTCTCCACTCTTTTTAACCCCAATTTTTCCCTCAACTTCCTTTTATAGACAATGCTAGATGGGCTTTTTTTTTTTTNCCTAGCGGCTAACCTACTTGGTTATAAATCCTAAATTGACTACTAGCATGATCAACATCGTCCCATAGGAAGGATCTATTGTCCTGGTTAATCCAACAAACAATTAAGTTAGATATCCCTAACTAGCCTCACGCATATCTAAACGGTACTGTATTGGAGTAGAAAGAGAAGTGGAAACTTTGTAGACATTGTATGGTATTGGAGTAGAAAGAGAAGTGGAAACTTTGTAGACATTGTATCAACTGCTATTGTCCTATGAGGTACCTTTGTTTTTAAGGTTGTTGTGGTGGTTTTCTAGGTATCTAGGGTAGTTTGGCGGTCTTGACATGGATTGATGTATCCAGGTTTATTAGTTTTGACTCGCTGAATCTTGATTGGTTAGGAGCACTAGGGGCTACACTCTTTGATCGAATTTTCAATAGATTTGCTCACATTAGAAAGTTCATGATCCCTAAAATGTATGTCGAGGACCCATTGATTGCTTCAACACCTTTGCTGCCTTCTTCAACACGTTCACTTTGAATAAGGTATACCCAAGGTTACAATAGTCCAAAATGATCACTGCTTGGTTGAACAAATTACTTGAAGTATGAACGACACATGTCTGTTTCTCTTGTACATATCGTATCTTGGGATTGTTTAATGTTTGCTAACATATATGATATGTCTGTTTCTCTTTTACATCCAACCATTCGATGGAACGGAAATTTGAATATGTTTGAGAAAACTCGACGTCCTTCAGATCCAAAGGTTGAAACAAATAAATAAAAAATGATCCTTTTATCCCGAAACAATCAATGGCGGTGTAAGTTCCGTCTAGAAATAAGTTCTCAGTAATGTTTTAAAACAAGAATCCAGTGATGAGGATTCCTAAAACTTGAATTTGGAAGTTTTAGATTATTGATTTTTCGTCCTCGTGTTACTTCTAAATTCAAGGGCTATGGTTAATCATTTTTTCGTCTAACCAACTCCTATAGACAATGAAACGTATGAAATTGGTTTTCTTTGAATCTTCTTCTAAATGTTTTGTGAATAAATCAAGTTCATTTGAGGTATATATAGAGTTGTACAAGGCAAAATCAGAGGTATATGATAGGAGAAAATCGTGATTTTCCAGCCACCAAGAAAGAAGATGAAGCCGAAAGTCAACGTCAAACTTTGACCAATAAAAGTCAAAGGTACCCATACCTTTCTCCACTTTTTGATCAATTTGGACCCTTCGAGATTGGTTCTCATGAATTTATTTATATTTCCTGAAAATAGACTCAAATATGAATCTAATAAAGAAAATTTAGAGTAATTCGGATACTTGATACTCAAGAACAGAGGTCTCGAATGTCAACTATGAGGTAAGTAGCCATATTTAACTTAAACCGAACAAATTACTTGAGATTTAAGTAACATTAAAATAACCCACTAAATTAACTCTGATGCCTATGAAATTTGAATACTGAGTATATTGTAGCATATCAAGATTATATATGAAATTTGGTGGTCATTGGATAATGAACTAAACCAAGAAATGATGTAAAATGACCATAATGCCCTAAGGTAATTTACCTTCAGTTACGATCTAGATGGCCCCCAAATGATATGAAACTTTGTATTAGACCTTATTTCATGATGTTTGATGATTTTGTGAAGTTTGAAAACTATTAAAACACGTTAAGTAGCTAAACCAAAAATTAGGGGTAAAATGACAAAAATGCTCATAGGATTCCTTATAAGAAGTGGCAAGTCATTTGGAGTATGCCACTTCTTATAAGACATATTCCTAAAGACATGAAGGTATGTTTAAGATTTGAAGTTGTTTCAATGTTTAGACATACTCCAAATGACTTGCCACTTATTATAACACATATTCCTAAGGACATGAAGGTATGTTTAAGATTTCAAGTTAATTAGGTCAAGCTTGGAATTTAAACCAAGTAAGGACCCAAAAAAATACCTCAAAATTTAAGACTCTTCTAGAACCTCTAAAGAATTTATTTTGACTCTATTAATTTCTAGAATAACTCAGGCTTGTTACTACGATGAATTCATAAGCTAAAAAATGTAATATGCAATTATGCTTCAAGAACAATAAGAAATACATAAAATATCTATGATTGAGAACCCCAGGAAGGTACAACACAAGCTCTACAACTACCAAGATAAGGTGTTACAATCCATGTCGTAAAGTTATCATGAAAGAAGGGTAGGTAATACTCTAATCATGCCCAATGTGATCCAATTCATGTGTTAAAGTTATCATGGTGGAAGAATGGGATTAGTTGTTATTATTTTTTTTTTTTTTTATGGTTATTATAGTATGCATGAAAATGATTTTGCTAACGAGGTCAGATGTTTTAGTTAGACGTCTCGAACATAGTTAAATACGCAATATTACTACCATATAGATGGAAAGGAATGTACCAACATATACTAACAAGTAGTTTCAAATGAAAATGACCAAGGAAGCTTGATGGATGACAATATCTTATATTTCGCTATAGATATTAAAAATGGTAATGTCAAAAGAAAATTTCGTTACAATGAAGTAGGTAAATGTGAAATTAAAGTATCGTTATGAAAAAAAATACATATATAAAAGTTGAAACATTGTACACTGAAACAGATTTGTGAACGACACAAGTGTCTTTAATGGAAATTGAGCTTTGAAATTAGTGAGATGTAAAAAATTCATTTACCTTAATACTAGTTCGAAAGTTTTAAATCAAAGTTTGAGAACAACAACAATTATGAAAGTTTTAAGGTGATTTAAAAGTATCGATCCACAGATTGGATGAGGCATTAGGATCATGGTTAAAATTTTATACCTATGTATGGAGAGAGATTACAGTATAAGATTGTCAAGATGTCTTAAATTTAGGAAACCATGATTTAAGGTGGACTTCGGTGGGTGATCTACCACGATAACAAAGGTGGAAATTGTCTCCAAATCAACTAGAAGTTTCATGGTTGATAGGAACCAAGACATCAAGAATGATATGAACCAAGGCATCAATCATGCCATATAAATTTCAAGGAAGATGTGAAGAAATTGTTGTCAAAATTATCAAAAGATTTTCAATTCATGTTACAGGAAGAAGGATGGATCATACTTTTGAGTTATGGTTATAGTGCTTATTTAATGTATTAAAGCTTATTTACATCCTAGTTAATTATAGTCATAGACATGAAGTATACATAATGACTAATTATAGTCATGAAATATAGTTACAATTCTTGAATGGCTCATCCAAGTTAAAAGTTTTTATTTTAAGGCTATATAGAGTAAGTATGTTATATTTGTAAGATAGACTTGAAAAAGGTAGTAAAATGAGCCTTTGTGCTTTCTTTAGCCCATGACTAAGTTTCTTTGCAATTTTATGTAGTTTAGGTTGTATGTAGAATCATTCAAGCTAGACAAGATCGAACTTGCTTGTGGAATGATTCGAATCTCAAACAAGTGTTCTTGCCTTGAGATATTCGATCAACAAGGTAATCTAAATCTTACTATCTTTGTAGTTATTCCATATCAATGGTAATCTTCCCTGTACCCCTACACAAATACATTGCAAAAGCTCAATATAAACAAATTTTTTTGTAGAAAATTATTGATGATTTTTTTCTACCAATGTCAAGTTGTTTAAAAGGTATTAACATAGTTAAGGTTTCAAGACTGTCATCCACTCTAGCGGTGGTTCGACGGCTCTAACAACTCAAAAATGAGTTATTAGGCTCGGTATAGACATTTTGATAACGATTCCTACATTTTTTTACCTTGTCGGAGCTGAATTTGACCTTAATCAAGGCAATTAAGGTCAGTATAGCGTCCTATTTCCAAGTTTAAGTTGATTTATGGTAGAAATGTGAGTTATTAATGAAAACGATATGGACGTTCGAATAGGAAACAACCCCCGATGATACTTGGAGCAACTTCGAGAGACAAAATTCAAACGTACTCGAGTTTAGGGAGAACGCCGGCTAAGACCAACCAAGTAACTGGCCTTACTATTGGTACAGTTAAAAGTTGATGTTTGTATGATGACACGTGTCTTGTGGATCTACATGTGTTATATGTTTGATATGTCTGAAACGTCAATAAGACGATATGACTGTGATGTGTTTATGTAATGATATGACTATGATATGTTTATGTAATGATAGGACTATGTTACGCTTATGAAATGATATGACTAATATATGTTTATGTAATGATATATCTATGGTATGTTAATGTAATGATAGGACTATGATACATTTATGAAATGATATGATTATTATATGTTTATGAAATAATATGATTATGATACGTGTATGAAATAATATGACTATAATATGTTCATGAAAGGATATGACAAGGGTGTGTTTACGAAGGATAAGTACATGTTTTTAAAATTGGTGACTATGATATGTTTACGAAGGATAAGTACATGTTTTTGAAATTGGTGTTATATGGGAATGTAAGCAAAAGGTAACAACAACGGCTTACGCATAGAACTATCGGGTAGGGAGAAGTTGACACTTAAATTGTTATTAAAAAAATTAAGTTATTTTAACCACCCTTAAATAGTTTAGTTTTTGTAGGGACCGGGCTGACTCGATGGCTCTAAAAGGCGGGTAAATTTTTCCTTGTTGATAAAACCATTAAAATTTAAAACATAATTTACATTATATCAAAATAGTGTGTGCACATTAGTCATTTAAAATACAACATACTAGTTAAAAGACATAATAAGGAATAGACGCAAAACATTTTAAAACAAAGGTTTGAGGACGACGGGTGAGGTGAGTCTATGGCACCTGCTCTAGAGTCCGCTCCCGACCTTGACCAGCTCCTTATCACCTGGAAAAAAATGGAGAATAAGGAATGAGTACAAGACTCAGTAAGAAGCCTACTTGTAGGCTCTTAATCGTGTCCTTGATATGCTAGGGTACCACATTCTTTGTTCTTGCTTGTTCTTGATCTTGTTCTTGTTGTAAGTACTTAGACCCTTTTAATTCTTGTTCTTGACTTGGGGTTCTTATCTTGATCTTTCTTGAGGACCTTGGTTCTTGAATCCTAAAACCTTGGTTTTTCTTTAAGGGGNCACGTGTCTTGTGGATCTACATGTGTTATATGTTTGATATGTCTGAAACGTCAATAAGACGATATGACTGTGATGTGTTTATGTAATGATATGACTATGATATGTTTATGTAATGATAGGACTATGTTACGCTTATGAAATGATATGACTAATATATGTTTATGTAATGATATATCTATGGTATGTTAATGTAATGATAGGACTATGATACATTTATGAAATGATATGATTATTATATGTTTATGAAATAATATGATTATGATACGTGTATGAAATAATATGACTATAATATGTTCATGAAAGGATATGACAAGGGTGTGTTTACGAAGGATAAGTACATGTTTTTAAAATTGGTGACTATGATATGTTTACGAAGGATAAGTACATGTTTTTGAAATTGGTGTTATATGGGAATGTAAGCAAAAGGTAACAACAACGGCTTACGCATAGAACTATCGGGTAGGGAGAAGTTGACACTTAAATTGTTATTAAAAAAATTAAGTTATTTTAACCACCCTTAAATAGTTTAGTTTTTGTAGGGACCGGGCTGACTCGATGGCTCTAAAAGGCGGGTAAATTTTTCCTTGTTGATAAAACCATTAAAATTTAAAACATAATTTACATTATATCAAAATAGTGTGTGCACATTAGTCATTTAAAATACAACATACTAGTTAAAAGACATAATAAGGAATAGACGCAAAACATTTTAAAACAAAGGTTTGAGGACGACGGGTGAGGTGAGTCTATGGCACCTGCTCTAGAGTCCGCTCCCGACCTTGACCAGCTCCTTATCACCTGGAAAAAAATGGAGAATAAGGAATGAGTACAAGACTCAGTAAGAAGCCTACTTGTAGGCTCTTAATCGTGTCCTTGATATGCTAGGGTACCACATTCTTTGTTCTTGCTTGTTCTTGATCTTGTTCTTGTTGTAAGTACTTAGACCCTTTTAATTCTTGTTCTTGACTTGGGGTTCTTATCTTGATCTTTCTTGAGGACCTTGGTTCTTGAATCCTAAAACCTTGGTTTTTCTTTAAGGGGCTTAGTACTATGGTTTTTGGTTCTTGGTCCTTTGTTCCTAGTTCTTGTCCTTAGAACTAAGATCTTGATCCTTGTTCTATTCCTTGATCTTTCTCTTGTTCTGGGTACTTTCTTGATTCTTGTTTGGTTTTTGATTCGTTCTCCAAGACACTCCCCTTAGGATTTACGGCACTAAACATGCACCTGACAATCATGTGTCCAAGGCTTCATGCGTTCCAAGCGACACAGCCTTAACCTACGTCCAAGGCTTCATGCGTTCCAAGCGGCGTAGTCTTACCTCATCTTAGGGTTTGCCCCTTGATACGGTCTGCTTAATCTATGCCCAAGGCTTCATGCGTTCCAAGCGGCATAGTCTGAAAACCTACATCCAAGGCTTGTTACGTTCCAAGCGATGCAGCCTTAATACTACATCAAGAGCTTGCCCTATAATACAGTCTACTTAATCTACACTCAAGGCTTCATGCGTTCCAAGTAGCGTAGTCTAAGTCATGAGCATGCTGTACCGTGGGAGGTCTTAGGAGGTTCTTGATTCGTGGCTAAGATAACGTACTCTCTTCTTGTTCCTCCGTGACTTTAGACTACTCCCCTTAATAGACCGTAAAGGTCACTTGCTCGGTGCAAACTTAAACATGGCATCCTGCAAGTCTACAANAAGGGGCTTAGTACTATGGTTTTTGGTTCTTGGTCCTTTGTTCCTAGTTCTTGTCCTTAGAACTAAGATCTTGATCCTTGTTCTATTCCTTGATCTTTCTCTTGTTCTGGGTACTTTCTTGATTCTTGTTTGGTTTTTGATTCGTTCTCCAAGACACTCCCCTTAGGATTTACGGCACTAAACATGCACCTGACAATCATGTGTCCAAGGCTTCATGCGTTCCAAGCGACACAGCCTTAACCTACGTCCAAGGCTTCATGCGTTCCAAGCGGCGTAGTCTTACCTCATCTTAGGGTTTGCCCCTTGATACGGTCTGCTTAATCTATGCCCAAGGCTTCATGCGTTCCAAGCGGCATAGTCTGAAAACCTACATCCAAGGCTTGTTACGTTCCAAGCGATGCAGCCTTAATACTACATCAAGAGCTTGCCCTATAATACAGTCTACTTAATCTACACTCAAGGCTTCATGCGTTCCAAGTAGCGTAGTCTAAGTCATGAGCATGCTGTACCGTGGGAGGTCTTAGGAGGTTCTTGATTCGTGGCTAAGATAACGTACTCTCTTCTTGTTCCTCCGTGACTTTAGACTACTCCCCTTAATAGACCGTAAAGGTCACTTGCTCGGTGCAAACTTAAACATGGCATCCTGCAAGTCTACAAGGCATCCCTTCTAGGTGAGGAAAACTTGAGGCATGACATCCTGCAAAGGAAACATGGTGCAGGGCATCCCACCTAGAAGAGGAATTCTTTGGCACCGCTTGGTGGGAGGTCATGGGTCACTTTGGACATGACTAGAGTATTACCTAGCATTCTTGAGTTCCTTGTGTTTGGGGACCTTGGTCCCTCGTCCTTGAGTGGTACCTAACATTCTTCTTACTTGGGTAGTTGTAAAGTTTGTGTGTTGTTGTTCTTGGTTCTTAATCTTGTAAATTTCTAAGGTCCTTGATTTCTTGAGGTATAAGTTGTAGNTGATTCGTTCTCCAAGACACTCCCCTTAGGATTTACGGCACTAAACATGCACCTGACAATCATGTGTCCAAGGCTTCATGCGTTCCAAGCGACACAGCCTTAACCTACGTCCAAGGCTTCATGCGTTCCAAGCGGCGTAGTCTTACCTCATCTTAGGGTTTGCCCCTTGATACGGTCTGCTTAATCTATGCCCAAGGCTTCATGCGTTCCAAGCGGCATAGTCTGAAAACCTACATCCAAGGCTTGTTACGTTCCAAGCGATGCAGCCTTAATACTACATCAAGAGCTTGCCCTATAATACAGTCTACTTAATCTACACTCAAGGCTTCATGCGTTCCAAGTAGCGTAGTCTAAGTCATGAGCATGCTGTACCGTGGGAGGTCTTAGGAGGTTCTTGATTCGTGGCTAAGATAACGTACTCTCTTCTTGTTCCTCCGTGACTTTAGACTACTCCCCTTAATAGACCGTAAAGGTCACTTGCTCGGTGCAAACTTAAACATGGCATCCTGCAAGTCTACAAGGCATCCCTTCTAGGTGAGGAAAACTTGAGGCATGACATCCTGCAAAGGAAACATGGTGCAGGGCATCC
Source organism: Cucurbita pepo subsp. pepo (assembly GCF_002806865.2). Lineage (NCBI taxonomy): Eukaryota > Viridiplantae > Streptophyta > Magnoliopsida > Cucurbitales > Cucurbitaceae > Cucurbita > Cucurbita pepo. The sequence continues at coordinate 401,864 of NC_036655.1, read as the reverse complement.
CACCTAGAAGAGGAATTCTTTGGCACCGCTTGGTGGGAGGTCATGGGTCACTTTGGACATGACTAGAGTATTACCTAGCATTCTTGAGTTCCTTGTGTTTGGGGACCTTGGTCCCTCGTCCTTGAGTGGTACCTAACATTCTTCTTACTTGGGTAGTTGTAAAGTTTGTGTGTTGTTGTTCTTGGTTCTTAATCTTGTAAATTTCTAAGGTCCTTGATTTCTTGAGGTATAAGTTGTAGCTTGTATTTGTAACCATATGAACCCATCTTAGTGTGAGTTGTTCTAGAAGGTCATAGAATCCTAGGGAGTTCTTTAGAGGGTTCTCNCTACGTCCAAGGCTTCATGCGTTCCAAGCGGCGTAGTCTTACCTCATCTTAGGGTTTGCCCCTTGATACGGTCTGCTTAATCTATGCCCAAGGCTTCATGCGTTCCAAGCGGCATAGTCTGAAAACCTACATCCAAGGCTTGTTACGTTCCAAGCGATGCAGCCTTAATACTACATCAAGAGCTTGCCCTATAATACAGTCTACTTAATCTACACTCAAGGCTTCATGCGTTCCAAGTAGCGTAGTCTAAGTCATGAGCATGCTGTACCGTGGGAGGTCTTAGGAGGTTCTTGATTCGTGGCTAAGATAACGTACTCTCTTCTTGTTCCTCCGTGACTTTAGACTACTCCCCTTAATAGACCGTAAAGGTCACTTGCTCGGTGCAAACTTAAACATGGCATCCTGCAAGTCTACAAGGCATCCCTTCTAGGTGAGGAAAACTTGAGGCATGACATCCTGCAAAGGAAACATGGTGCAGGGCATCCCACCTAGAAGAGGAATTCTTTGGCACCGCTTGGTGGGAGGTCATGGGTCACTTTGGACATGACTAGAGTATTACCTAGCATTCTTGAGTTCCTTGTGTTTGGGGACCTTGGTCCCTCGTCCTTGAGTGGTACCTAACATTCTTCTTACTTGGGTAGTTGTAAAGTTTGTGTGTTGTTGTTCTTGGTTCTTAATCTTGTAAATTTCTAAGGTCCTTGATTTCTTGAGGTATAAGTTGTAGCTTGTATTTGTAACCATATGAACCCATCTTAGTGTGAGTTGTTCTAGAAGGTCATAGAATCCTAGGGAGTTCTTTAGAGGGTTCTCGAAGAGTCTAGAGTCTTGTGGCGTTTCCTTTAGGTGGTTCTTGGGTCCTAACTTGGTTTAAGTACCAAACTTGCTCCAATCAACTTGAAACCTCAAACTTATCTTCATGTTCTTCATAATCGACCTTATAAGAAGTAACAAATCATTTGGAGCATGTATAGACCTTGAGATCTCTTAATTTGTCCTAGGGGCATTTTGGTCATTTTACACATAATTCTTGGTTTTGCTACTTAACGTGTTCCAATGGCTTTTCAAACTTCACCAAATCATCCAACATCATAAAAGGGTTTCATAGCATTTGGAGGTCATCTAGGTCATGAATCGTAGGTAGATGTCCTTCGGGGCATTATGGTCATTTTGCACCATTTCTTGGTTTACCTACTTATCCTTATCCAATGACTACCAAAATTCATATGGTATCCTCAGCATTAAAATTTCATAGAAAGCGGAGTTCATCTAGTGGGTTATTTTAACGTTACCTAAGTCCTGAGAAATTTGTTCGGTTCAAGGTCTTAATTTACGGTTCCTAGAGTTTTTCTTTCATATATCCTAATTTCATACTTGGTTTAGGGTTCATATGGAAATCCAAGCGATTCCTACAAGTATTTCTTAACAAAAAGTCCAAGGTGACTACTTACCCCGTTGTCGACGTTTGGGACCTCTGTTCTTGATCTTCCGGTACCCAAATTACCTCAACTTTTCTTTCATAGACTCCTTATTGTATCTACTTTCTGGAACCATAGAGTTTTTAATGAGAACCGGTCTGAAAGGAGGTTAAAATTGAGAAAAACCGAGGGAAGGTCGAGTTTTAGGGTTGACATGGCCGGTTCAACTGAACCGGCCACGTCATCGTCTTCTTCCTCCAGACAGGAAGAAGATGCGCGCGACCATTCGCGCCACCGTCTGTAACTCGCCCTCCTTAACTTCTATCACACCGTTTCTTCCCTCGATTCCTTCATGAAACATAAAGAGGGTGTTATAAGGAAGAGCTAGGGATAGATTTCGTACCTTTTCTAGGATCGTAGCCTAAGATATTTGCTTCCAAAGTTCGTCCAAAATATGATTTCTGGCCGGAGTAAAAATAGAAGATTTCTTATTGGGTAGCCGATTCTAGGGGTTTTCGAGGCTCGATTTCTTCACGAAATCTCTTCCTTATCCTTTTCTCATGCTATAGGAATTGGTTTGGAGGAACGACTTTGAGTGTGGGATCTTAATTTTGAGAAACCACTCTCGGTCTGCAAGTTACCCGACACCTCCAATTTTCGATCTCTTGGGTATCTTGTTCTACGACGTTTCAGCTCTCCATTCCTTCATAGAACTTGTGGGTAATCTTGTTTAGAAGCTATAGGAACAAGTTTGAAAGGAAATGGTGGAGAATTGCTCTGGAATTTAGAAGAAACCCGAGAGTAGAAGACCCAAAATCTAAACACTTATTGCCAACGACTAGGAGCTCGACCTTGCTCGATTCTTGTTCCAAACGATTGCCCAAACTTCAGAATTTATAGGGAAAACTTAAACCGACATTGGGAGCTCCAGAATCGTCGTGAAATTGTCGGTTGGATTTTCTGGAAAATCCGTCGGAAATATCTACTCCGATCAGAGACTCACCGACTTTGGTTTTGAATACTAGCCGTTGAATGTGATGATTTGTCCATCCTCTAGATCATATCCAATTTTGGGGAAGATCCAACGGCTGATATTTGAGTTTCGAGAGATTTTGCTCAGATGGTCACTGTAGATGCTCTGATTCTGATCAGAGGGGCATTTTCGTAATTATCCATTCTTCCAGGTGTATTATGGTAATTTTTATAAGATACCCCCACTCACATGTCTCCACACGAACGACTTCGATCAAATTATTTGTAACGATTACAAAGTGGGTAGTATCAATAGTGTTAACATGATAAGATTCTCATCTTTATCCATATACTAAAAATCATTTATGTTATTACTTAATACGATCATTTTGTATGTTAACCACATATTGTTCAAGATAGGGGTGTACATCGAACCCGACAACTCGAACCAACCCAACCCAAATTATAGGAGTTGTGTTAGGTTGGATTAATATTTCGAATTGGGTTGGTTTGTTTTTTCTAAACTTGAAGTGACTCGGTTCGGTTTCGTGTTCATAGAATAAAAAACTCGGATGGACCCAAAACCATACAAAACTTATAAATTACATTGAGAATTGTGGTTTATGTAAAGGGAGGTTTATTAGAATAATTGTTTATGTTCAAAGTGACACTACAGGTTTATTAGAATAATCCATGCGTGGGTGTGACTGAATCAAAATAAATGTTTCTATTACTTATATTTTTTTTTGTTTCTTTTATTTTCTTTTATTATATTACTTATATTTTGTGTTTCTTTTTTTATATTAATATTTTTCTTATTTAAATTTCTATCCTTATATTTTTCTTATTTTTAGAATAATCGGTTATCCGTTACAACTTTTTATTATTGTTGATGAATTTATTTTATTTTTTTTTAATAATTATAGATTGATTTGTGTTTGTTTGTGAACTTCAACCAAAAAATAGAGGTTGGGCTGTGGTGGATCGTGAAAATTTTTGGGTTGGATTTAGTTACCAATAGAACTTTTGAGTGGGGTAAAAAAAATAGCTCAACCCAACCCAACTCAACACAACTCGGACCATGTACACCCCCGAATCTAAGATTACGTTGATGAATTTATTTTATTTTTTTTATAATTATAGATTGATTTGTGTTTGTTCTGAATTTCAACCAAAAGATAGAGGGTTGGGCTGTTGTGGATTGTGAAAATTTTTGGGTTGGATTTGGTTACCAATAGAACTTCTGAGTTGGTAAAAAAAATCTCTCAACCCAACCCAACTCAACACAACTCGGACCATGTACACCCCGAATCTAAGATTACGTTGATGAATTTATTTTTTTTTTTTTTAATAATTATAGATTGATTTGTGTTTGTTCGTGAATTTCAACCAAAAGATAGAGGGTTGGATTTGGTTAACAATAGAACTTCTGAGTTGGGTAAAAAAAATCTCTCAACCCAACTCAACCCAACTCAACACAACTCCGACCATGTACACCCCGAATCTAAGATTACATTAATAACCTTTATTTTCGAACAACATTAAATTGTAAATAAAATAATAAAAAATTATTTATAAAAATTAATTATAAAATTTTACGGCATAAATTCAATCCTTCCCAGATCTGATACCATTTATTAAGATAGTACACTCACAAAGTCAATCTAGATGAAGAATATGAACAACAAAAGAAAGAATATGCAACGAGAAATATACATGGAAACATTGAGATGTAGAACTCGAAAACGACTCGAGTTTATTTATGGATGACTTGGAATAGTTACATTATAATAATATCTTACATCAAAAAATAAATAAGATTCTATTGGTAGTGATGGACTTCCAAGATTGTAATGAAAATTAATAATCTTCGACTCTTGTAACCTATATTATTTGAAATTTGATTTTTATGACATTTTAGCTCTCAATATAATACGGACGATAAACAAATAAGATTTTTTTTTAAAATAATTAAAAAGAAAACAACTTACAACCCCTCACCATATAAGACCGTCTCAGAAATCGCACTTTGATGACAGCGGATCTCAGCAACAAGTGAGTTAAGTCTATTCGTTCTCGCGTCGCCTATGGCCAAACGACGTATGCTCGAGCCTCTGGCCCCGGTTCAAGAAGAAGGTTTTAGAAAACGGGGTAGAGAGATTTCGAAAGAGAGTTTTGAAAGCAAGATTTGAGAAATTGAAATTGATGTTATATGGGAATGTAAGCAAAAGGCAACAACAACGGCTTACTGCATATAACTATCGGGTAGGGAGGAGCTGACAATTAAATCATTAGATAAAAAAACTCAGTTATTTTTAACCACAGTTAAATAATTTAGTTTTCAGGTCATTTTCGGGTCATTTTCCATATAGGTAACATTGACAACATTTTTACTTTTTGAAACGAGGGTCATTGGGTAACTCAGCCCAACCCGAAAATACAAGATTAGGTTAGATTAAATGTGATTGTAAACTCTATTTGGATTGCTCGAGTCACTAACTTAACCAACTCGAAAAAGATTGAAGTACATACCTGAACGTGGTGCAATTGGGCGGGGAGCAGCATCAGCATGAACAATCTCTCATCAAATCTTATCAATCTCTCAAAGTGTTTGTCCAAAATTGTTGGTGGAAACATAATGAAATGCCTCCTAAAACGAACAAAATCGTATAGTTTATATAATCAAACTTTAACGAGCATGTCTTTAACCATTCAAAATCAAATAGATCGTTCAAACCTGCATGTCGAAGCCTGGCCTCGGGTGAAATCCGATCCATCGACCCATTGGCTATGTGCGCCCACCTCTTTTGGCCCGAGTTCCTTATAAACTTTAGGTGTTTCTGATAGCTACAAAATTCGAATATTCTAATTAAAATAGTTTATAATAGGAAGAAAAGAAAAAAGAAGCAACCTCCACTTCAAGAGCTCCGGGTTCGTTTTCTTTCATTACAGCATAGCATAAGCCCTTTACCACCAACTTGTTCGTGTTCGAGGGCGGAACACGAACAAGTGCCATTGAGGACGTGAAAAATTATTGGAACAAATTCCATAAAAAGAGTGTTGTGATAAAAGTGTCGATGATGTGAAATTACGAAAATGCCATTGAGGAGACTATAATTTAATTTAAATTTCTTATTTTTCAGCTATTCGAGTTTACAGACAAATTTTGAGGGTGTACATTCAACCCGACAACCCAACAACTCGAACCAACCTAACCCGAACTATAAGGGTTGAGTTGGGTTGGGTTTATTTTTCTGAACCCGAACTATCTCGATTCGATTTTAGGTTCATGGGACAAAACCTTCGGCTAAACCAAATAAAAATATATAAATATAATAAGAAGTTTATAGAAGCTAGTCTAATACATTAATTCTTTTAATTATCTAATTTTGTTCATAACTTCATCAAGGCTCTCTAACTATATTAGGATGCTACCATTTTCATTGGTTGTTATTAATGAATTTGTTTTTAAATGATTATATGTTGATTTGTGTTTATTGGTAAAGGTTGTTTGAAATAATTATGAATTGGGGATAAATACAATCTTTTTTTAAGATTTTTTTTTTTTTTTTTAACAATTGGACAACCCAACGAGGAAATAGAGGATTAGGTTGGGTTGGATTGTGAAAATTTTCGGGTTGGGTTGGATTACCAATTCAACCAACCCGAACTTCTGGGTTGGTCTAAAAAAATCCCTCAACTCAACCCAACTTGGACTATGTGCACCCCTACTACCGAGTAAGACAATTTATTATGTCCTTAATGTGTGGTTAACGTCCTAAACTCTTCCTATTCACTTAGACTTGAGTAAAATTAACTTCTGAAGGCTTATCTAAGTGATCCCTACAAGTAAGTTTGTGAGAATTTCGAGGTGACTACTAATTCTATCATGTTTGGAAGCTTAGTTAAATTAAGGGTTAAATTAAGTAAAATAAAGGGGTGGTTGGTTTAGTTGAACTGGCCGCGTCATCGATCTCCTACCTATAGAAAGGGAAGAGATGCATGCACCACGGTTTGGAGGGTCTGAAACTCGACCTCACCCATTTGTTCTAGCATGTATGTTACGTTTCTTTGTTCATTAAACCTCTATCACTGTTCTCCACGAAGCTTTAGAAATTGGTTTGTAAGATCCACAAGATTATGATACTCAAGTAAATTTAGTTTAAGGTGCTCAAATGAAGTCTAAGGAGATAGAGGAGCTTCATTCGAGGCATTGGATTCAATCTATTTTGTCAAGAACATAGAAAAAAAAAAGGTGAGTCCCATAGGATTTTAGGTCTCAGTTTTTCTCAAGATTCGTGACCATATGTATGAATTAGTCTCGGTAAATTTAGTAGGTTGATCTTAGTATGATTTTACACATTTTTGTGAAGGAAATCGGAATAAAATCGCAAGGAAAGTAGGAGGTCCAAGAAGCCTCCAAAAATTGTAAGAACGCATAAATTTCAATGTTTAAGTGTACTTATATTAGTCCGCGGGTATCTAACAATTATTAAAAGAAAAAAAAATACTATGGTATGTTAGATAAATTTCGAGATTGAAAATCATTCTTAATTTTTAGTAACTATTTTTCGGTTAAACCCACACAATTAATTGTGAGTGGGAAGTACACAGTGGAAGCTTTAATTAAGTTGCCCACTTCTTCCATTTTTTCATTTTTAGGATGTAATTTGTTATTTAAATATCTCAATCCCGCCATAAATAAGATCATCCCGTCTTCTTCAGGGCAATTGTCTCTCTCCTTTGTTTTCTATTATTTTCTTCTTTCAATAGGTTTCCTTCGACTTTTTTCTCGTCAACGATTTCTGCCTCCATCAAAACAACATTGTATAGAGGGATAAAACTCTACAACTTTCGTGAAGAAATTAATTCAATCCGAGTTGTGTGCATGAAGATACGAAAGTCTAAAGAACATAGGTTGAACTAAATTTTATCATCAGAATCTAAAAATTTGCACTAGACGAAATCGTGCGCGCGGAGGAAAAATTCATATGACTGAGGCGACCAATCACCTGACGAACGAAATTATTTGGGGAGTCACTTTGTGTAGGATATAACCTGCCCTGATAGAGGATGAGGGACGACATAAATAACGACCCAAAAACCCACCACTATGTCTAGAGTATAACCCGCCTTGACAAGAGATGCTTGATTACATAAGTGGGTGACATGAGAAATTGTTACGGTATGTACGATAACCCACCTTGAGAGGGGACAAGGGATTACATAATTAGATAGAATGAGAAATCACGATTGCGTGTATGTTAACCTGCCTTGAGAGGGGACGAGGGGCTACATAGGTTGTTGATTGAGGATATACTATTATCTACAGAACAAACCCGACTGAGAGTGGACGAGAAACCACATAAGTAATATATTGAGAAGCTACTATTATGTGTGGAGGAAACCCACTCTAAGAGAAGACAAGGAATTATACAAATAGATTAGCTCATGATAGACACCACTCTGGTGTGAGGTAACATTCAGGGAATATTTAAACTAGGCTCGAACTTCTTAGAACTCTATAACAAGCCTGTGGAAACATATTAGATTAAGGATGCGATGAGGGCCTACAGGTAAGATGCTTATTGAGTATTTTATACTCACCCATTTCCTCTTTTGTTTTTCAGGTATCGGTCAAGGTGGGTAGGTGCTCGGGAGCTGTGCTACCACATGTGTCAACTTGGAGCATCAATGTTATTCTGTATTTCATTTGGGTTGTCGTTTGTACCGGTTCTCCCACACCCATTCCCCGTTTGTACATATCTGAAATAATACTTATTTTGTCTAAAAAAGTGGCCACTTTCAACTTGAAGGGCTCTCATGTTCACTATTTTGAGCCAACCAAACCATAGAAGGCTTTGGATTTGCATTGTAAAAACCTTGATCATACTCATTGTTCACTACCTTTCCCTCATTGTAGTAATTGGCTGATGCTTCAATTCCATATCTTCTCATGATGTTTACTTTGTTCATCAGCTCCATTCTTCGGTCTTGGTGGGTTTCGTTCTCGTTCAAATGTGGCGTGTAATCAACAACTATAAGATAAAATTTTAAGAAAACAAAAGTTATAATTGGTTTCGAAGGACACCGAAACGAATAACCGAAACAGAATGAAATGATAACTTCTCTTAGAAATACTCCACGAGCAAAAACTAAATTATATATAAGTCAAGCTTATTTACTCACAGTATATTTCTTCAAATTGAATAGGAGAAATTTGATTGAAAACAGCTTCCGAGGGGAAATAGGGCGAATTGAATGTGGGAAATGGCCTTCGGCTCAACTCGAACAAACGCTCATCCTTATCTTTTAGTTTCTGATAGTGTTTGTCCAACACTCTTGGAGGAAACACAATGCAATGCCTCCTAAAAGTTTAGGACAACAACATAAATATGTTAACTTTATAGATCTCTTGATCATTAATTCATCTCATGCGATCACCAAAACGAACTAAACCTGTTTACATAAGCTTGACCATCTGTAAAATCCAATCCATCGGTCCATTGCGTGTGTTTCCGTGGCTCGGGTTCGATCTCTTTGTAGAATTTTGGTGGCTTGTGCAGCTGAAAAACCCCAAAAAGGAAAACACGGGGTAAACCGTAAACAACCCGTCTCATAATCAGATAACTATGAAAATTGGAGTAATTATTTGTAGTGCTCGAGTCAATGTCGTAGAGTTTACATGGTGTCTTGATCGTGGTTGTAAGATGACCGATAATAAAAATATATTTGTTACTTGGGATGAATCTCTTAAAACTAAAAAATAATTTCAGATGGCAAGTCAATGGTAGACGTGATTGTGAGATCGCACGTTAGTTGGAGAGAGGAACCAAGTATTTCTTATAAAGATGTGAAAATCTCTCCCTTAACGAAAATACCAAAGAGGACAATATCTGCTAGCTAGTGGGCTTGGGTTGTTACAAATGGTATCATAGCCAGACATCGGGCGAAGTGCCATGAGGATGCTGGCCCCCCAAATAGTTGATTGTGAGATACCACATCGGTTGGAGAGGGGAGCGAAGCATTCTTTATAAAGGTGTGGAAACCTTTCCTAATAGACGCGTTTTAAAAATCTTGAGAAGAAGCTCGAAAGGGAAAGCCCAAAGAGGACAATATATGCTAATGGTGGGCTTGAGCGGTTACAAATGTATTAGAGTCGGACATTGTGTGGTATGCCAACGAAGACGTTCGGCTCCCAAGAGGGGCGGATTGTGAGATCCCACGTTAATTGGAGAGGGGAATGAAATATTCCTTACAAAGGTGTGGAAACTCGAAAGAAAAGCTCAAAGAGTACAATATATACTGATTTTGAAGTACAATCTTAGTTTTGACATTTTCGATATGTGCAAAAAAAATATTGCGAAGGTCTACTACGTTCTTAGGAGTAATTACCTCGACTTCCAAGATTCCTCGTTTGTTTTCTTCCATGAAAGCTTGGATTCCTATAATATTTGACCATTCAATTTCAACTTTTTCTTTCAACCCATTTCTCAAAATCTCCCACACGAGCATCCTCTTTGCAAAATAGAACTTCGCCACCAAGTCACCTTCATTTCTAGCCACTACCTGAACCACAAATAAAACACACCAACAAAACAAGACATCTTTACAACGTTGTTGCCACATAAAATAAAAACATTAAAACATCGTTTCCTCGAAACGCAATGATCTTTTTTTTAATTAGCCAATGTGAGACTCGTCTTCGAAGATTCGATAACATTACCTGCCATGAACCAATTTGAAGCATCAATGCACCTAAAGTCGAGGCCTTCAACCTTTCACTATCTTGTTCAAGGTTTATCCTCTTCCTTTTGGATTGTGTTCTTCGTTGCATTTGTTTCATCAAAGAGGGTGAAATTTGAAGCTTTAATCCAATTGCGGGCAACTTCATGAGGGTTTCCATCAACTCTTCCTACCAATATTATTGAAATCATTCATCAACTTTAGTCTGTTAAGAAGGACGACTCTTCCCAATGGTACGATATTGTCCACTTCGAGCATAAGATCTCAGGGGTTTGCTTAAAAGCCTCATACCAATCGAGATAGTATTCCTTACTTATAAAAACATGATCGACCCCTCGACTCCTCTCCCAACATATCAGTTGAGGAGGTTGTTGGTCGTCTTAAAAGAGAAAGAAAAATAGAGTTGAAGGTACAAAAAGATTGGAAACCTGTTGATTGGTTTGTGATGTGCAATGGTGAAGCCTGTGATTTGGATCAAGAAGAGTTGAGAGATGATGATCGTTGAGAAGCTCGGAATTCCAACCTTGAGAAGATGGAGTTGAGAATGATCCATTGAAATGTTCTTCGTTATCCATTAACTTTGTTGTGTTAATGGAAGAAGCTTCTCAAGAAATTGAAAGATTTGGTGTGCAAAGTTTGCGTATTTATGTGTGTGAACTTATCTATAAAGTTTTGTTTATATATTCTTTCAAAAAGACATGTTTTCATAATCAAATAAAGAAATGAACACAAAAGTTTAGTTAGTGGCAGATAAAGTAACGTATATTTTGTTAAATTTTAGATTAGATCGTGAAAACTTTTAGATTTGTGTCTATTTAATCCAATTATTTTAATATTATCAGTTTTAATAAATGTTTATATGATCCCGAGTAAAGAAGGGCATATGAATGTACCGATACCATTTTTAAATGAAAGTGAACTCGAAGATAGGATGATTAAAAAAGGTTTTAGTATCGCACAACAACACAGACACGATCTAGATGAATACAAAGAACATAGAGAGAAAATGCAAGGAAGAATATTGGCAAAGGGTTTATATCGATGACTTCAAACCTAACAAATAGAAAAATCAGGTTCTTCTCGTGACCAAAAATATACCTGACACCATCGATTCAATCGGGCTGCCCACGCTGAGAACTAGAACATCCTCAATTTTTCTTATGAATTTATAGAATCATTATCATCCTCCGATTTATGATTCTGGTCTTGTGGTGAATCTCAATTCTTCTGTCGAGCTTTCCATCTTCACTTGTGGTGAATCTCGCTTACTTTTGATAGTAATTGTTAAGATCGCACAATAACACACATTCGATCTAGCTGAACACAAAGAACATGAGAGAGAGAAAATGCAACGAGAAATATTCACTAGAGATTTATTTGATGAATTGAAGTATAAGGTAATAAAAAATACAAAGAATTTAAATCTTTGGAGTAAGAGTTATATATATGGTTCAGTTTATAGCTTTATTTGATATAATCATTTACTATATATAACTATCTACCATATATAACTTTATTTACTCTCCATGTTTAAACATAGTTGTTTACTTGACATGACTATTACTTTATGTCATTTACCATATGTAACTTTATACATTAGTAAGCTATAAATAAATAAGCGGTCGGCTCCGTAATCTAATGTAACTAAAGCCATAGCACGTTCAAATGACCCACTTTTAGACGTGATAAGTAATGTGCCCCGATTGTAGGGGAATGTTGGGGTACACAGGTGTCAATTTCAAAACTCAAATCTTGTGCATGGAGCGTTACAAGTGGTATTAGAGCCTTACTTCTCTTAATAAGATGTGGGAATGTGAGAATTGAGCAAAGGAAAGATACCTGAATAACTGAAATCATATCAAACTGAGAGTAATTTTGATAATACTATACCAAAAAGGTGTCGGTGAACCTTTCTTTTCAGCACACGTAATTCACTTAGAATAATTCAATATTGAGTGACCTCGTGAGAATCTTTCTAGAAAGCGTGTGAGTGAAGACAAAATTTGCTGAAAAAATTCGTATTAATTTGCGGAATAGTTCATAACGTGACCATGTCGTAGGAGATGCAGAAGAATATCAAACTTAGAGTAATCTTGATAATACTATACCAAAAAGGTGTCGGTGAACCTTTCTTTTCAGCACGCGTAATTCACTTGGAATAATTCAATATTGAGTGACCTCGTGAGAATCTTCTTAGAAAGCGTGTGAGTGAAGACAAAATTTGCTGAAAAAATTCGTATTAATTTGCGGAATAGTTCATAACGTGATCATGTCGTAGAAGATGCAGAAGAATATCAAGGCCATAAAATTCGGATTAGGATCCTAGACATGTGTCACAGCAATATAACTTATTATTATTTTAATACTTGTTGTATATTTCTTAATAGTACTATGAATAGTGGAATTCATTTAATACTTTTAAAGTCACGCCTCCACTAGTGCTAAATGGGGTCTACATAAGTTCCATTAAAATAATAATAAAAAAAATAGTCTTAAAATTTAAATTTAATAGAATAATAGTTTTTTTTTTTTTTTTTTTTTTTTTTTTTTTTT